>NW_027053187.1:0-47761 GCF_011386835.1 Chrysemys picta bellii | reverse complement strand
CAGGGCCTTGTATAACGATACAAACGCCTCCTTATCTCTACTGGAAATACCTCGCCTGATGCATCCCAAGACCCCATTAGCTTTTTTCACGGCCATATCACATTGGCAGCTCATAGTCATCCTGTGATCAACCAATACTCCAAAGTCCTTCTCCTCCTCTGTTACTTCCAACTGATACGTCCCCAGCTTATAACAATAATTCTTGTTATTAATCCCTAAATGCATGACCTTGCACTTTTCACTATTAAATTTCATCATATTACTATTACTCCAGTTTACAAGGTCATCCAGATCTTCCTGTATGATATCCCGGTCCTTCTCTGTATTGGCAATACCTCCCAGCTTTGTGTCATCCACAAACATTATTAGCAACATTCCCACTTTTTGTGCCAAGGTGAGTAATAAAGAGATTAAATAAGATTGGTCCCAAAACCGATCCCTGAGGAACTCCACTAGTAACCTCCCTTCAGCCTGACAGTTCACCTTTCAGTACGACCCGTTGTAGTCTCCCCTTTAACCAGTTCCTTATCCACCTTTCAATTTTCATATTGATCCCCATCTTTTCCAATTTAGCTAATAATTCCCCATGTGGAAATGTATCAAATGCCTTACTGAAATCAAGGTAAATTAGATCCACTGTGTTTCCTTTGTCTAGAAAATCTGTTACCTTCTCAAAGAAGGATATCAGGTTGGTTTGGTACTGGGGAAGTAGAGAAAGAACTGACAGGGATTTGAAGGGGATTTCAATGCAAACAGTCCTTCTAAGAGCAAGAGTCAGGCTAGCTGTGACCCTACTAACGCGAGATTTGTAGAAGCGAGGATTGTGTGAGGCGAATGGGAAAGAACTGTGTGAGAAGTTTTTGTGACCTTGTGTAGATAAGATAGAATGTGAACTAGAGTCTAAATAAGTGAGAAAAATAAGTTATCAGGATGACCTATGTATAAACAAAATGCAGCTGTTGCTTATTACTGTCTGTGCAGTGTTGCTTATTATTGTCTGCAATAAAGGTATAAATGCTTGCTGTAATTGTTTACCTGTAGAGAGACCTGCCTAGGAGGGGGAAACTGTGTCCTAGTGCACTCTCTCCCTCTATGCAATTGCTTGAGATAATAAAGTATCTGACTTTGCTGCACGCAAAAAGACAGTGAGAACTCTGTTTTTCTCCGACAGTACTATCTACCTTTTGTAAAACCCTGTTGTATTTTGTACCAATTACCATTGACCTCAATGTCCTTAACTACTTTCTCCTTCAAAATTTTTTCCAAGACCTTGCATACTACAGATGTCAAACTAACAGGCCTGTAGTTGCCTGGATCACTGTTTTTTCCCTTTTTTAAAGATAGGAACTATGTTAGCAATTCTCCAGTCATACAGTACAACTCCTGAGTTTACAGATTCATTAAAAATTCTTGCTACTGGGCTTGCAATTTCATGTGCCAGTTCCTTTAATATTCTTGGATGAAGATTATCTGGGGCCCCCAATTTAGTCCTATTAAGCTGGTCAAGTTTGACTTCTACCTCGGATGTGGTAATATCTACCTCCATATCCTCATTCCCATTTGTCATCCTGCCATTATCCCTGAGCTCCTCATTAGCCTCATTAAAGACTGAGGCAAAGTATTTGTTTAGATATTGGGCCATGCCTAGATTATCCTTAACCTCCACTCCATCCTCAGTGTTTAGCAGTCCCATTTCTTTCTTTGTTTTCTTCTTATTTATGTGGCTATAGAAACTTTTACTATTGGTTTTAATTCCCTTTGCAAAGTCCAACTCTACATGGCTTTTGGTCTTTATCACGTTATCCCTACATGTTCTGACCTCCAATAAGGTAGCTGTGCTTGCTGATCACTCCCATCTTCCACTCCCTGTAGGCTTTCTGCTTTTTCTTAATCACCTCTCTGAGATGCTTCCTCATCCAGATTGGTCTACAACTCCTGCCTATGAATTTTTTCCTCTTTCTTGGAATGCAGGCTTCTGATAGTTTCTGAAACTTTGACCTAAATCCTGTAAATCTGGGAAAAAACCAAAGCACATCGCCACCACCCACAGGAAAACAAACCCCCAACGAGCACCAAAACACTGCTAGACCACCACACACTCCCTTCACTAGCCTGTCTGTTCCTCTGCCTGCCTCTTGGTCTTCCCTGCAAACTCCTGTGCCACTGCAGCTGTCTATATGAAATAGCTTCTATAGCAAAAGCCCTACCAATTAACGTTCATGCATGTTTATTGTATGAGTCATATAAGATACTTAATATTTCTAACAGTCAAAAATGAATGAAATAACTAAGGCCTTGGCTACACTTGCAAGTTGCAGCGCTGTAAAGCCGCCCCCAGCGCTGTAACTAACTCCCCGTCCACACTGGCAAGGCATTTGCAGCGCTGTATCTCCGTGGCTGCAGCGCTGCATGTACTCCACCTCTCCGAGAGGAATAGCGAGTATTGCGCTGGTGCTGCAGCGCTGCGGCACCAGTGTGGCCGTCCAATGCGCTGTGACTGGCCTCCAGAAGAATTCGGCAGTATCCCACAATGCTTGTTTCTAGACACTCTGGTCATCAGTTCAAACTCTACTGCCCTGGCCTCAAGTAACCAACCATGTGACCCACCCTTTACATTCACCAGAAATTTCAAAAATCCCCTTCCTGTTTGCTCAGCCTGGCGTGGCGTGGAGTGCTATCAGCGAATCTTTCCAGGTGACCATGCCTCCACGCGCCAAGTGAGCCCCAGCATGGAGCAATGGCAAGTTGCTGGACCTCATCAGTGTTTGGTGGGAGGAAGCTGTCCAGTCCCAGCTGCGCTCCAGCCGTAGGAATTATGATACCTTCGGGAAGGTATCAAAGGACATGATGGAAAGGGGCCATGACTGGGACGCCCTGAAGTGCAGGATTAAGGTGAAGGAGCTGCGGAGCACCTACCGCAAAGCCCGCGGCGCAAACGGCCACTCAGGTGCTCCCCCCGTGACCTGCCAATTCTACAAAGAGCTGGATGCGATACTTGGGGTTAACCCCACTTCCACTCCGAGCACCACTATGGAAACTTCAGAGCCGGTGTGGGGGGGTGAGGAGGAGGAGGAGGAGCTAGAAAACGGGAGTGAGGGTGTTGGTCCGGATGGAGACACCCCGGAATCCCTGGAGCCATGCAGCCAGGAGCTCTTCTCGAGCCAGGAGGAAGGTAGCCAGTCGCAGTGGCCGGTACTTCGTGGTGGACAAACAGAGGAGCAGGTTCCCGGTAAGCGGTTTTTTTTTTCGGGAAGGAATTTTTTCGGTGCGGGCTCTTTGGGAGAGGAGGGCTAGGCATGCATGCCTAGATGCGGAATAGTGCATTGATGTGGTTTATCACATCGCGGTAATCGGCCTCGGTAATCTCTTTGAATGTCTCATCCAGAACATGTGCAATGCACTTGCGCAGGTTTATCAGGAGAGCCACTGTGGTCCTTGTCCCAGCCAGGCTAACGTGTCCACGCCACTGTGCCGCAAGGGGCGGGGGGACCATTGCTGCACACAGGCAAGCTGCATATGGGCCAGGGCGGAAGCCGCATTGCAGTAGAAGACCCTCCCTTGCTTCCCAGGTCACCCTCAGCAGCGAGATATCGTCCAGGATAATGTGGAAAATGTTGGTACAGTGTTCAGTGTAGGTGCCCCCTGAAGCTGTTGGCTCTCTCAAGGGACAGAAACCCAGAGGACAGTGCAGCCCAGCCCTGAAACAATCAGTCCCCCTTACTCACCATTTTGAGGTTCCCGTGGGATATGTGTGCTCTGTTTGGGACGGGAAAATTATGCTCTTGTGTAATCCTGTGTTTTATGCTCCTTAAGTGCAGAGGAAATCATTACTCTGTCTGGTATAAACAATGCTGCCTCTGTTAAATGTTGCATTTTGCCTATAAAGCTGCACCAACCTTGAGACCTCAGCCATCCCTCTTATCGCCTGGTCAGAGACTGCAAAGACTCAGGAAGAGACTGCTGGTTTTCAGCCTCAAATTCCTCCCTCAAGGCATCCCTAATCCTTGCAGACCCGCGCTGGGCCCCTGTAATAGCCCTGCTCTCTGGCTGTGCAAATTCAGCCTCCAGGTGTTGAACCTCAGAGGTCCATGCCTGAGTGAAGCTTTCACCCTTCCCTTCACAAATATTATGGAGGATACAGCACGCGGATATAATCGCGGGGATGCTGTTTTCGGACAAGTCCAGCTTCCCATACAGAGATCGCCAGCAGCCCTTTAAACGGACAAAGGCACACTCCACAGTCATTCGGCACGAGCTCAGCCTGTAGTAGAACTGTTCCTTGCTGCTGTCAAGGCTCCCTGTGTAGGGTTTCATGAGCCACGGCATTAACGGGTAAGTGGGATCTCCAAGGATCACAATGGGCATTTCAACTTCCCCTACAGTGATCTTCTGCTCTGGGAAAAAAGTCCCAGCCTGCATCTTCCTGAACAGGACCTTTCCGGGCCAGCCTGAGTTAATGTCAATGAAATGCCCACGGTGATCCACAAGCGCCTGGAGAACCATAGAGAAATACCCCTTCCGATTAATGTACTTGGATGGTAGGTGGGGTGGTGCCAGAATAGGAATGTGTATCCCATCTATTGCCCCTCCACAGTTAGGGAACCCCATTTGTGCAAAGCCATCCACTATGTCCTGCACGTTACCCAGAGTCACGGTTCTTCTGAGCAGGATGTGATTAATGGCCCTGCAAACTTGCATCAACACGATTCCAACGGTCGACTTTCCCTCTCCAAACTTGTTTGCGACCGACCGGTAGCTGTCTGGAGTTGCCAGCTTCCAGATTGCAATAGCCACCCGCTTCTCCACTGGCAGGGCAGCTCTCAATCTCGTGTCCTTGCGCCGCACGGTGGGGGCGAGCTCCTCACACAGTCCCATGAAAGTGGCTTTTCTCATCCGAAAGTTCTGCAGCCACTGCTCGTCATCCCAGACTTCCATGACGATGTGATCCCACCACTCGGTGCTTGTTTCCTGAGCCCAAAAGCGGCGTTCCACAGTGCTGAGCATGTCCGTGAATGCCACAAGCAATTTCATGTTGTACGCGTTATGCAGCTTGATAGCATCATCGGACTCCTCACTCTCACTGTCACTTTGGATCTTAAGGAATAGTTCGACAACCAAACGTGACGTGCTGGCGAGACTCGTCTGCATACGCCTCAGCAGTTCGGGCTCCATTTCCCGCAGGCAGATCGCGCTGCACAGAAACCGTTGAAAGATGGTGCCAAAGGTGGATGGAAACAAAGGGATTTCTGGGATGCGAAGAGATGCATCACGGGGAGTTGGGACAGGACCCAGAATGCCCCGCACCCACGCCCCCTTCTCACAACCCACGGCGCCAGAATGGGAAAAGGTGCTCTGTGGGATAGCTGCCCATAATGCACTACTCCCAATGGCGCAGCAAATGCTGCAAATGTGGCCACGACAGTGCGCTGGGCAGCTGTCAGTGTGAACAGGCTGCAGCGCTTTCCCTACTCAGCTGCACGAAGTCAGGTTTACCTCACGGCGCTGTACAGCTGCAAGTGTAGCCAAGGCCTGTAATATATAATTTGGATCTGTAAAGAGGAATCTGAACTTCACAGGAAATTCTCTGTGACGCATCTATGCCCCAGAAGAAGGTAACTGGCCAGTACTTCTTTCAGTATGTCTGTCATTTCTTACTTTAATAGTAATTGCAATGGCAAGGCAGGCTTGTGGTACAAATAAAGGTTTGGATTAATCAACTGGAGTATCTTGGACCCCAAGTATGTGACATTCTCACCCAACTATTAAATAGATCCATCATCTAATTATCAACCAATTGGCCAGACCCATTCTCTTCCCACAGTCTCAGCGTCTAATTCCAATTTCCCCTCCTAGATCCCTTCTTGGTACCTTTGAACTTCCTCAGAGTCTCCATTAGAGCAACAGTTTTCTGGGAGAAATCACTGAGTCTTAATTCTAGCTTAGGAGAAATCTCCTCTGGCTGTTGGAACTTCCCCTTCGCAGACCTAGAGAGAAATAATTTAACATGCTTATATTTCATTTATTGACTCATTATAAGTTCTTGCTAATGAATCACTGTCCTAAGGGGTCTGGAATTAGAATTCCTCTACTTCACCCAGCCTCAGAGCAAGGCCATGGCAGTGAAACCTTCCCCCCAAACGGTCCCATTATTATTCTTCAGCTCTGGCCTGGAGAGTCCAGCTCTGGGGACAAAAGGGGAATTGAGTCTCCATGGCCAATTCACTCCTTGGCCTCCATGCTCTGAGGGACAGGAGCTTCCAAGGCGAAGTGTTGCAGAAATCTGTCCACTAGGAACTAGACTGAAACACCAACTCCCCCTTCCCCAGCTCATTCCACACAGGTCTCCAAACAGTCCTCAAGTGGGGAAGAGTCTTGACCACTGCTGCCCTGGCCTTAATGGTAACCAGAGCCACAGCAGTGACAGGCCCATATTCCATCCCCACAATCCTGAGGCAGCCAGTCCCCCAGGGATGTGACATCTCTAGGAAATACTTGAGGTCAGTCCTTCCCAATGAATGGAGAATTCCAGAGTCTTCTATAAAAGGGTGAGAACCTCAAGATGAAGTTGATCAGAGAAATTTGTATCCAAAATATGACCTTCCCCACACATTTGGCTGTAAAGCCGTGGGGGGAAGCAGTGGTAACAGCATCTCCAAGCTCTTTCCCAGCATTGAGAAGAGTGAGGAGGAGTGAGAGAGAGCCACGTACCTGCTCAAGGTGCTTCTGACATCCTAGAGGAGAGAAATAGAGAGAGGGAATTTCAGTCCCACCTGACACACTTAGAATACCAGAAGAAGGGATTTAGCAACTATGGGGGAAAGAGGCTGTGTTCTGGCCCCAGGACCATGCATTAGCTGAGCTAATGAGGCTTTTCCACCTTTTACATCAAAGTGTCTGTAACTTTTTAAAAATGGTAGTTATTCACATCTCTGCAATACACATCGAGTTACACGGTGATCTTTGACTGCTGGACTCCCGTGCCCATGTTTTAGGAGCAGTCTTGTCCCTGTGTTGGGATCTGGAGTATTTCTAACTCAGTCTCACCTGCAACAATTCACTCACTGGCTTCTGACACTTCCCCTCCAGCTCGCTGATCAGGTCACTGAGACGGGAAATTTCCTCAGATACTTTACTGACATTTTCATTCTGTATCTTCACAATCTCCTTGTCCAGCTTCTCCAGCTGAGCCAACAGGAGTCGCTCTTGTTCCTTCAGGAACTGCCGCAGTTGCTGAAATTCAGACATAATCTTCTGCCTCTCGGTTTGTGTATTTCTCTGTGAAGGACAATAGGGAAAGGGCTGGTCAGGGACATGGATGGAGCCTGGGATCCTTTCATAGAGAGATGAGTGTGTAGGAGGGAGAATTTTTTTCCAAATTCTAAGTCATCTGACTCTGAACAGTATCCCGTGGTTTCTAAAGAGAGGATTTTCTCACACCTTTCCATTTGGCCCCAGAATCTCATAACGGGACGTTCCCATGTCTGACATGGTCTGGATAGCGCGTTATTGATGGCCTTGGAGTTGGAGATCCAAAGCACCAGGAGGTGAAAAGAAGAAAATACTAAGGACTGTAAAACAACTCATCTGGACAACACCCTCAGGCATTAAAGATGAATGACAGGAATGGAGAGATTGTCAGAGCACAACGGGACTGTAAGCCAGAAATGAGCAGAGGGATAATTGTTCAGTCATGAAACCAAGACTTCACAGCCAGGGACAGGAAGGATGCAAGGATGTTTTGCGCCCTCGGCAAAACTTCCACCTTGTGCTCCCCCCCTCCCTGAGCCCTGTGTCAGCTCTCCGGCCCCCCCACCCTAAGGTGCTCCCCCGTGGCAGCTCCCCACTCCCCCCTCCGTCCTGAGGTGCCCCCCCTGCGGCAGCTCCCCCTGGCCCAGGGAGCTGTACGGCAGCTCCCCGCCCCAGCTCACCTCTGCTCCACCTCCTCCCCGATCACGCCATTGCCGCTCCACTTTTCCCTCCTCCCAGGCTTGTGGCACCAATCAGCTCTTTGGCGCCACAAGCCTGGGAGGGAGAGAAGCAGAGCGGGGTGGCGGGCTCAGGGGAGGAGGTGGAGCAGAGGTGAGCTTGGGTGGGGAGCAGTTCCCCTGCATGCTGCCCCCCCCTTACTTGCTGCAGGCAGCCCTCCCCGCATCCCCCTGCCCCAGCTCCCTCCACCTAAATGCTGAAGACGACCGGGGTGGCTGAAGATCCAGAATAATAGTTACAGTAGTTCATGGCAGTGGGTTTCAACCTGTGGACTGTACAGACAATAGATTTCCAAAAAGGTCTCTGCACCCCCAATTCAAAATTATCAAATGAAAAAAGGTTGAAACCCACTGGTTTATGGTGTAGGCCTAAGTAGTAGTTCCTGCTAAAACAACTAATTTTTATTTACTTGTGATTATTCCCCACTTAACGGATTTCTGCTTTACCTGCCCCAACTGATTGAGATAAAACATAATTGGGCCTCTAGATTGCCCTGGCCTCTCATTATTGCTCTGATTCAGAACGCCCCTCCATCCGGCTCCTTACAAATGCAGATTAATAATGACGGGCACCTACCAGATATTCCTGGCTTCTCTTTTCTCCACTCACTTTAAATCCTAGGAGCTTTTCTCTGTCTTCCCTCAGCATCTTCAAATGGGCCCGAACCTTTTCCTGAAGAAACACAAACTGATTTGAGTGGTGTTATTGTTATTGTTAGGAGTGAGAGTGTGAGTGGGAGCTTTTCCAACCCAAACAAACACTCTACTGATGAATGGAGAACCCAGTAGATTTACGGAATCAGCGATACCAAGGAAGTGAAGTCATATTAATGGACGCTGGGAGTGTTTTATTTTCAGACTCCTTGAAATTGTTTGACCTTTTTTCCCCATTGATTTATACCAACATGACACTGGAGTCACATCCTTGGAGTTTTCTTTCACTGTGTGAAATATTCTGTTTTTGAGGAGGCTAAACAAACAAAGTGATACAAATCCCAGAAACCTCTAGGGCTTGAAATATGGCCCAGGATTCTCAAAAGAGCCCAATTTCCACTGAATTTCAACCCTGAACCCCTGGGGACTGGACTAGTTGGATAGAATTGGCCTGGGTACTAGGGCAAACCACATTAGATGTGTTCATTTTTGTCAAGAACAGTTGGGGTTTGTCCTAGTTCTGTCCTGGACCCTTACAGAGGCAGGGCTCCCTGGGTACTTCTTCCCCAGCTCAGCTCCCAGAAGCAGTGAGTTCCAGAGATTTCAAAATGCCACGGTGTGGGCGAGCAGCGTAAGGATTAATGGAACCACTTCATCTGGTTCTTCAGCCTGACACTGGTCACCACCACCCAGGGGTTAGTTTTGCTACAAGCCAGTCTAATCTCCATCTTAAGTGCCAACTTCTAATGGCGCCGGTGGGTGCTTGACCCCCCTCTGCCCCCAGCCCCGCCCTGACTCCACCCCTGCCCCGCCCCCTCCCACCACCATTCAAACCTCTTCCCCAAAGTCCCTGCCCCAATTCCACCCCCTCTCTGCCCCTATCCAATTCCTTCCCCAAATCCCCGTCCCTGCCCCGCCTCTTCCCCGCCTCCTCCCCTGAGTGCGCAACATTCCTGCTCCTCCCCTCATCCCTCCTGGAGCTTGCTACAGCTGTTTGGTGGTGGCCAGGCGGGAAGTGCTGGGAGGTAGGTGGAGGAGCAGGGATGCGGCACGCTCAGGGGAGGAGGAGGAGGCAGGGGGCGGGGCGGGGATCTTGGTGGCCAGTGGGTGCAGAGCACCCCCTAATTTTTCCCCATGGGTGCTGCAGCCCCGGAGCACCCATGGAGTCAGTACCTATGATCCCCATGGTATTTGGCATGGACCTGCACTGTCTGGAGCCCTTTTGTGTGAGGACTGAAGGTGCTTGGAGTCCACACAGTGTTTAGGACAGTGATCTCTAGTGCAGGCCGGCAGCATTTGAGTTTAACCCCTCGTGGAGCAGCACTGGAGTTCATAATCCCGGTGGAAAACATCATCTCCCTGCAGGGCCTGCCACCTTTATCAAGGCATCTTTCCCTACTAATGGCCTTTCTTAATTATTGCTCAGTCAGGAGATGGCTATATCTGATTACTCCCAGTTTTGGGTGATGCAAGTTTGTCAGAAAATGTTCCCACTCTCCAGAGTGACAGGTTCTCTGAAATACTCCCGAGAGGTAGAACAAGTAGGGTCATGCTGGAATTTTTCCACAGACCCGCCTCTGTGGAGAGTTGGACTCAGCCCTACGGAACAGGAGCTACCACTCCCGTTCCCACAGGGCTGCCCCTCCTCACCAAGCCCACAACCCACCTACAACTTCCCACGACTCACTGGTGGGTCACAAGCCACCATTTGGGAAATAGCACCCAAGGGGGGGGGGGGTCTCAACTCCCTAACCCAGATTCTGAAGTTTCTCTCAAGTCCACAGGAGGGAGGGGAGATTGGCCATGGACTCCCCCTCGTGCCTGCTACCACTCCATCACCTAAAACATTCTCCATAGAAAAGTGCAGGCACCTAAGTCTGCACCATGGAAAACGGAGAGCTTTGAAATATGGATGACCTATCGCGATTGCCAGTGTATGCAAACACCACCCTCTTTAACTGTCCCCTGCTCCCAGCCCCGGTTCTTTCTTTATTCACCTGCTGCATATCATCTTCATTAGACTGGGACTGTGAGCACTTTGCCTGACTTGTCTGTACAGTGCCTGGCACAACGGAGCCGTAATCTCTCACTGCAGCTTGGAGATGCCACTGCAGTAGAAATCAGAACATTCTATTGGATATGAATTCTTATTATTGATGTCAACATGGAAAACTTTATGGGCACAAGGTTCCCACACTGAAATCTATGGTGAAAATTTCCGAAGTGGAAACTGCAGGATGCGGACTGTCTCCCTGTGTCCTCAGAAGACGTGGAAGAGGCACAATGCTGGTCGGGGGGGGGGGGCGCTCACCCTATAAAGAGAGAGGGGTCTCAGCCTCACCTGTGATAAACCAGTTCTCCTCCCCAGGTGAGGACAATGAAGGAGCAGTGATCAGGGCTGGGTGTGACATAGCCAGTTCTCCTCCCCAGGTGGGGAAAAAGAAGGAGCAGTGATTGGAGGAGAGGGGTGTATCATGTAATCCAACCAGGCCTGGGGTAGGTAAAACAGAGGCCTATGGAGAGCCAGAGGGAGGAGGCCATGGATCTTCTTCAGGGTGATAAGGCCGAACTCCAGACTAGAAGACCTGGGAATCACTGCTGGCAGAGCAGGGGTGTTACTGGCCACAGAAAAGCTGTTGTGGATTGTTTCTGGGAACCTCCGAGGGAAAATGAGGTAGGGCTACCCCATGACACGAGGGGGCACTCTGGAAGCAATGACCCTGCTACAGTGCCCCATTGCTCTGCTGCCCCCTCCCACCCAGTCCCTGCTTCCTGCAATCCCGTCTCTGATTCTATCAGGCAGACTTGCTAGGGTTTGCAGGACGGGAGCTCCACTCCTGTGCCCCCCCCCAGTCTCATGAGGGGGGGTCCTTTCCTGTCTGCATGAGGAGTTCTGCAGGAAAAGGGCAAAGGGGATGTGTGCCAAGAGAACAGCCCCAACTGCATCCGCCTGCTCCCTCAGCCCCAGGGAGAGGAGGAGGAGCACAGACCTGGTGTTTATAGCTTTGGGAGGTGGTGGAAGTGTGGGGGGGCAGAGAAGAGGGGTCATTCAGTGTCCAGGACTCTGTGTATGGGGAGCAGGAGGGGTGGGGGTTCGTCACTCCCCCTCACTCCACCGTGTCAGCCTTAGGACGTTTATGGAGGGCCACACTTCTCCACCTGCATGAGCCTTGGGAGGATTCCCAGTTGCTGGGAAACCTACCTAGTCCTGAAACCCCTCGTTCCTCTCCAGTGGAGCTCACTGACTGGCTGTCTGGGGCTAAAGGAAACTCTAATGCTGGGGGAAGATGAGTTCCCCAAGGCTCTGGTTATAAAAATAACAGTTGGTGATTTCCTACCTTGAATTCTTCGACAGCTTCCTTTGCAGGAATGACGGTGTGATCTCTGTGCTCCTTGGATCTGTCACACACCAGGCAGATGGGGATTTCATCCTCTTTGCAGAAGAGTTTTAGAGGCTCCTTGTGTTTCTCACACAGTCTCTCTGGTTCTGGTTCCTTCACTGTCTGCAACCTGAGTTCTCTGGCTGCTTCCACAACATTCCTGAGCTGCCCGTTCAGCCTGAGGTTCCTCTGGGGAAAGATCTCTCTGCACTGAGGGCAAGAGACATCTGTATCGAATGCCCCCCAGCACTGGGTGATGCAGGCTCGGCAGAAATTGTGATCACAGTCGAGAGACACCGGATCTTTAAAATACTCCAGACAGATGGGACAGGTCACTTCATCCTGGAGTGTTTTTCCTGGATTCGCAGCAGCCATGGCCTCTAGTGCAGGAAAGAGACAAGAGAGGAGTTTTGTTTCACTTCCTTCTTCTCAGAAATGGGCTGATTGAACTTTGTACCATTAGGCTTTTCCTTTCTGGGTGTGGTCTCATGTGATTTTTTTCCCCTTTGGACTGTAAAGAGCCTTTGAATAAATTGTGATGAGTCCAAATTCATAGAATATTAGGATTGGAAGGGACCTCAGGAGGTCATCTAGTCCAACCCCTTGCTCAAAGGGGGAACCAATCCCCAGACAGATTTTTGCCCCAGATCCATAAATGGCCCCTTCAGGGATTGAACTCACAACCCTGGGTTTAGTAGGCCAATGCTCAAACCACTGAGCTATCCTGCCCCCTTCATATGTCTTAAGCCAAATCAACTTTCGACTTCACCTTGACTTTGTACTCCTAAGGATAAATGCCAATGCTTTTCCTTGGCAGGAACACTTGTGTAAGCAGAGTCAGGATGAGCTCTACCCTGACATCTGGTGGTGAATTATGGCGAGTGTGGAAAAGAACTCCAGGGGCTGATCTTGTTTGCATAGGCACACCCACCCGCCTGGCATGAAACAACAGCAACTCAAAGTGGTTACTTTGGCTGGTGTGGGATCCCCAGTTTCTCTGTTATTGGGGCAGGAAGAATAAAGTTTTGTTACCCTGATTCTGTGAATCAAGGCCAGTGGAACTGTTGTATGACAGAAGGACTAAGTGAGTCCTTCACCATTACCTAAGTAGCACTTGCGTGACAAGGGGCATGGGTTAAAAAACTTCTCGGCTCTTTGAGCTGTGGTCCAAGTGTTAGTAGGCTCTTGGTCTATCCAAGGCCGTGGTCAAGTGTCTTGATGTTTTTGGTCTTTTGGCCTCGGGATGAAAACCTTGCCTTTGCTTCTGGGACCTTGAAGTGAAAAAATTCTCTAAGTTATATCTGTTCTTATCAGTTTAATATCTGATATGTTCTTGATGAGAGAGTATGGGGATAGGTCTTTGTTGGTATGGTTCCCTCTTTTCTGAGGGCTTGAAACACCAATTGCACTATCTCCTCTCTCCACTGTTGAATGTCAGAGTTAACTTTAATTCCATTAAGAATCTAGTCACAGGCTGCTGAGCTTAATTCACTTTGAGCCAATGGTGCACCAGCACTGGGGCTCCCCTAGTATGAGCTGAAATTGCTAAGACCTGAAATCATAAAAGAGCTAAAGTTATTAAGAGCTGAGATCACTGAGTGCTGTGTTAACTAGTGGGGCAGCCTGAAGCTATATTGCTAAGCAGCTGGCAGAGCAATTTGTGGGGATGACTAGAGGAGCAGTGAGCAGCATGGAGCCCAAGGAACGGTGAGCAGAGCTGTTTGCGGGGACGGCTGGAGTGGCTCACAGGTCGGTGAGCGGAGCAGTTCGTGGGATGGCAGGAAGTGGACTGGCTCATGGTGAAGGCTGTGGTGGAACCCCACAGAGAGACGGCCGGCCTTGGATCACGTAAGGTGCCCCTTAACACCCTGCATGCCCCCCTTTTTCTCTGGGGCTGCACTGACCAGGGACAGAGACTTTGGGGTTTGTTGGACTTTTGGGGTGTGGGACTCTGGGTGATTTTTGGGTTGCTGGATTCAAGAGCCAAAGGGAAAGGACACAGCCCAATTTGCTGGGGTGGGTTTTTTGCTCATGGGTTGTGTTATGAATCCTGTTTGTGGTGTTTTTCCAATTTAATGCTGATGTCGTTTACCTCATGTTATTAAACGTTTTCTGCTACACTCAGACTCTGTGCTTGCGAGAGGGGAAGTATTGCCTCTTAGAGGCACCCAAGGAGTGGTATGTAATTGTCCCAGGTCACTGGGTGGGGGCTCGAGCCGGTTTTGCATTGTGTTATTGAAATGGAACCCCTAGATACAGAACCCGGCCCTTGTTGCTGCCAACTTAGATGGGCAGAATGGTTACACTTGTTATCTACTTTATTTGGAAAAGGCATCCATTCCTCCACTTCTACTCTACCTATACCTTCCCAGAAGCAGCGAATAGAAAACCTTACCGACGCAAGGACTTGGACACAGATTGAGAACAGTATTCTACTGATTTGAGAACAAGATAGAGTTAAGTAACACCCAAGTTCCAATTTCAACTTGCTGACTTCCTCCATGACCTTGCACAAGTCAGACTATCTGTCTCAGTTTCCCCATGAGATAATAGCTACCTCTCATTATTGTAGCAAGGGTTACTTAATAAAGTTTATAAAGCATTTCAGAAACTGAACTATGAAAACATAAATATAAATTATTATTAGACTGTGCTGTTGGTATCTTGGACCAAGCAGCTTCAATTTTTAATAGTTTTTTTCCTCCTTTAAATCATTTTTATACAAATAGTTTGCAATAGCACCACTAGGTGCTATAGCACTTCCCACACAGAGGAAGAAACAGCCAATGTGCCCAAAGAACAAAACATCTAAAAAGACAATAGACAAAGGGGTACAACATATATCAAAGTAACAGTGTGAATAACTCCTAGATACCTTTTGTGTTTGAAGTTAAATGCACTAGATTCCATTGTCCCTATTCTTCTTTCACAATTCTTCTACTCACACTGGTTCCCAGCTTCAGTCCCAATTTCTTATGCACTTTCGTCCCCAATATTTGATCCTCTCCTACCATATAATTTAATGCTTTAACTCATAAGATGAAGTAAAAAGTGCAGTCCTTTCCAGGTTTATGACAATAGAGATTTTGGATGAAATCTTGGTTCCATTGATGACAGTGATAAAATGCCAATTAACTTCAAAGGGGCCAAGACTTTGTCCTAATTATTTAATACTAACGTCTGTCCACTTTCTAGACTGATCAAGGAAATACATAAAAAAAAAAATACAGTAGAACATCAGAGTTACGAACACCAGAGTTACAAATTGACCAGTCAACCACACACCTCATTTGTAACCGGAAGTACACAATCAGGTAGTAGAGACCAAAAAAAAAAAAAAAAAGCAAATACTGTACAGTATAGTTAAACAAACTACTATTGACACCAACTCCTCTGAAACATCCGCAAGGCCCCAAACTTTGGACTAGTCACTAGGGTAAAAAAGGGGTAACAAGCGACTAGGGCAGGGGTGTCAAACTCAATTGCACAGGGGGCCAAAACTCAAAACTCGCGGGCCGAACAGTATAACCATTTATTTAACAGACTAAATATTTATGTTTTTTAACCATTAATATGAACCAAAATACAGGATATCATTCCAAAATAAATACATTTCAACTTAAAATATTTTGCTCTTCATAAAAAAATATCCTGTCAATACAATACATTCAAAATCTGTACATGCTGGAATATTAAAAAATCTGAAAATATAAATAAAAAATTGAATTTAAAGCAAAAGTATAATCATAACAAATCATAACATTCCATTTTCTTGTCCTATTTAGTCAGAGCCTGATACTTGGAGTCTTTTCTTTGCAACAAGTTCGTTTATGTTTGGGGTTAGGTTCTGTGTTGTGAAGATTCTCAGGATCGATTGCAGGTGTTCATCAGTGAGGCGACTCCTGTGTGACGTTTTGTTAATTTTCATCACAGAGAACAGCTGCTCGCACAGATATGTGCTGCCAAACATGGACAGGATTCGAGCCGCATGTTGGCGGAGCTGCGGCATCGCTTCAGGAATGAAGCGAGTGAACTGTGCTGGCCCCGCAGTGTCGTACTTTGCCTTCAGTGTCCCGTTACATTGCAGTTCTATCAGCTCCATCTGCATTTCTACAGGTGCGGTTTCCACATCGACTGCAAATGGGTTGCGAAGCAGCTCGAAGTTACTTTTCTGTGCCTCAAAGTCACTGAAGCGCCGTGCGAACTCAGTGCGCAGCGCGCTGAGTTTTTCAGCAAAGGTGGCATTTGGGAAAACTGTGGCACTTTCTTGGTTCCGTATTACTTGGCAACAGGGAAAGTGAGACAAGTTGCATTGGTGCATTTGTGTCTCCCATAAGCGCAGCTTCACTTGAAATGCCTTCACTGCATCATGCATATCGGTTATTATGTGCTCCCGTCCCTGGAGTTGAAGGTTTAAAGCGCTAAGATGCGACGTTATGTCAGCCAGGAACGCCAACTCACATTTCCACTTTTCATCCCGCAGAACTGTGCAGTCTTTCCCCTTACTGTCCATGAACTGGCAGATTTCCTCTCGCAGCTCAAAGTGTCTTTTGAGAACTTTTCCCCGACTTAGCCACCGGACCTCCGTATGATATGGCATATCGCCAAACTCGCTATCTATTTCCCGCAGAAAAGACTGGAATTGGCGGTGATTTAAACCGTGGGCTCTGATAAAGTTGACGGTTTGTGTTACAGTGTTCATCACATGATCCATTTTTAGGACTTTAGCACTCAGCGATTCCTGGTGTATGATGCAGTGATACACTGTCAACTCACCGGCACAGTTCTCCTCCCGCATCTTTGAGCGCATCCTTCCCACCAGTCCATTTTTTTCACCACACATAGCAGGTGCGCCATCTGTTGTAAGTCCAACGAGTTTTTCCCACGGCAGTTTCATGTCGGTTACACTTTGAAATACATTTCCAAAGATGTCTTCTCCTTTCGTTGTCCCGTGCATCGATTTAATGTCCAGTATTTCCTCTGTTACGCACAAATTGTAATCCACACCACGGATAAATATCGCCAGCTGTGCAGTGTCAGTCGCGTCAGTAGTTTCATCCACGGCAAGGGAGTATGCAACAAAATCTTTTGCTCTTTCAATCAACTGTGTTTTCAAATCAGTCGCCATCTCACAAACCCGATTAGCAACAGTGTTTCTGCTGAGGCTTACATTTGCAAACGCTCGCGTTTTATCTGGACAAAGGACGTCGCACACTTTCATCATACAATTCTTTACGAATTCCCCCTCGGTAAACGGCCGTCCTGATTTGGCGATCTCTTCGGCCACAATGAAACTTGCTTTCACAGCAGCTTCACTTTGTGATTTTGCTTTGGTGAAAAACGTCTGCTGGGATGTCAAATTCTTCTTCAACTCCTCTACCTTTTGTAGCTTCTGTCCTGCGCTCAGGTTTTTGAATTTGTTCTCATGTTTCGTCTCGTAGTGCCGTCTTAGGTTATACTCCTTCATTACAGCGATATTACTCCCGCAAAGGAGACACACTGGTTTACCTGCAATTTCAGTAAACATATACTCATTCTCCCACCGGCTTTGAAAGCCTCGGTTTTCAGAATCAATTTTTCTCTTGGCCATTGTTGGGGTCTAGCTTTGATTTGAGATTAGCGTTGTGTGGGGTTCCATGCGGAGCAGATAAAGCACACGACCACTGTGGTTGCAAGCTGAATCCGAATTCTGTTTATTGCAAGCTTTCTTTTATAGTTTTTCTCTACATTACATAACACAATTAGGCTATAATCACACATCTACGGATTGGACAAGAAGGAGAATCATGTGTTTATCACATGTATAGCCCCACAGCGATTGGTTCAACCGTTCCTTACATAAGGCCATGATTTGTTTACCTCATCTTATATAATCCTAGACCACCAGGGGGTCTTACATAAGGCCATGATCATCTTATATAATCCTAGACCACCAGGGGGTCTTACATAAGGCCATGATCATCTTATATAATCCTAGACCACCAGGGGGCCTTACATAAGGCCATGTTTGTTTACCTGGCAAGTGTCCCATCGTGACCCTTACCTCCTCATGGAACTTTTCATTAGGTTGGTGTAGGGATGATACATCCCCACAGCGTTGTATACATCAACAGACCGCGAACTTGAACCGCGGCTTGCCGTTGGCGGCAATTGCACTGCATCATGGGATTTGTAGTGTGTGTTATTGGGGCGTCATATCACAGGGCCATTAAAAACAGATATATAAAACGATTTCGCGGGCCGGATATAATTGTATGGCGGGCCGGATGTGGCCCGCGGGCCTTGAGTTTGACACATGTGGTGTAGGGAGTTCAGGCCCCAACTCAGCTTTGCAGAGCTGCAGACTGTGATTTTCTAGTTGCCAACAAATTAGGCCCTGCCATGACACTCGGCATTGTAACACCAAGTCCCTGCATAGATTGCCCCCTATGTAACCAGTCACCTCTTCTCAGAGCACAGCTGAGCAATTCCTGATTGACATGGGTGTGTACAGGACAGAGACAGAGCACAGGCTGGAGAGTGACACATCCCAGTAAAACCCAAACTCTCCTCCTAGAGGCGCAATATTCCCTGTGGGTGTTTGGGGGACACAACCAAGTCAGAAAGCAAAGCCCATGACGCTTCCCCTAGCAACTGCAGCTGGGACAGTAAAGTAGAACAGACAAGAAGAATTGTTTGTAGTGTTTTATTTACAGAATTAAGGCTGCCAACTTTCTCACTGAACAGCCTTGTCCCAACCTGATAGAGCTGAGAATCATAGACTTTAAGGTCAGAAGGGACCATTATGATCATCTAGTCTGACCTCCTGTACAACGCAGGCCACAGAATCTCACCCACCCACTCCTGTATCAAACCTATGTTTGAGCCATTGAAGTCCTCAAATCATGCTTTAAAGAGCTAAAGGTGCAGAGAATCTTCCAGCAAGTGACCCAGTGCCCCATGCTGCAGAGGAAGGCAAAAAACCCCTCAGGGCCTCTGCCAATCTGCCCTGGAGGAAAATTCCTTCCCAATCCCAAATATGGCGATCAGCTAAACCCTGAGCATGTGGGCAAGACTCACCAGCCAGACACCCAGGAAAGAATTCTCTGTAGTAACTTAGAGAAGGAGCCTTAATAACCACAGCATGGAAAGGAGATCCCCAGCTACTGGGAACAGTTTTCTTAATGGCACAGTACAGTTGCCCAGGAATTAATATAGGGAATTAATGAGTTACAGTCTCTCTTTCAGTAAAACGTCATAAATCTCTCAGTCCCTCTTATGCTCCATTTTCTTCTCCCTTTTCTTTCATACCATTCTTTTCTACTCATCATTTTTCTAGCCCTCACTTCCTACCCCTGTTTATTTTCCTGTGTCTCTCCCACTCTCCTCTCCTGCCTGTCACAGATCATCCCCCATGGCTGCTCCATACTTTCCCCTGATTATATCCCTTCCCCTCTTGCTGCCCCCAGGCTGGTTCCCCGCCTGGGATATTTTCTTGTCACTCTTCTCATTTCTGTTTTCCACCATTTCTCCTGGACTAGGGTTACCATATTGAAACATTTTAAAAAGAGGACACTTCACGGGGCCCCAGTCCCGCTCCCGGCCCTGCCCCAACCCCACCCCTGGCCCCGCCCCAACCTTCTCCAGCCCCATTCCAATCCCTTCCCCAAAGTCCCTGCCCCAACTCTGCCCCCTCCTCTGAGCACCCCGCATTCCCCCACACCCTCCCGCTCTGATCTTGTTGGGGGTTGCTAAGTGCTTCCCTGCTCCCCACTCGCCCTGCTGCCTCTGTGCCCCCCTGCCGCCTCTATGCCCCTGCCTGCCCTGCTCCTCCTCGCCCTGCAGCCTCTGCACACCCCCGCCTGCCCTGCCCCCCGCCCCTCAGCCTCTATGCCCCTGCCTGCCCTGCCCCTGCAGCCTCTGTGCCCCCTGCTCCCCACTCACCCTGCAGCCCCCGCCCCTGCAGCCTCTGCACTCCCCGCCTCTGCAGCCTCTGCACCCCCCACCTGCCCTGCCCCTGCAGCCTCTATGCCCCTGCCTGCCTGCTCCCCCCTCCTCCGCTCACCCAGCAGAGGGAGAGCTGCGGGCTCCACGTGGACTCAAACACTGCAACGCTGCTGAGCGGGGGAGGAGGAGGGACTCTGGCTGCTAGAGGCCCCAGTGGCTGCGAGCGGCTTTCAATAAGGCACAGCCATCCAATCAGCCGCGCCGCACTCTGCATGAGGGGAAGGGGGAAATCCCGGACATTTCTACTTGGTTAGAAATCCCCCCCGGATGGCCATTTAAAGCTGAAGAAGCCGGACATGTCCGGGGAAACCCAGACGGATGGTAACCCTATCCTGGACTCTCTCTTTATTCTTGTTTTACTTTCATTCACATTTTCCTTCTTGCTTCTTCTAATTCCCTCTGGTTAAACCCGCCCTGTCCCTGCCTCTCCCAGTGCTGCCAACATCAGGAGTTTAAAAAGAATCATTAGACTGACCCAATGATCATTTTTTAAAGGTTATATAGTGGGGTTTTGGTCAATCTGCACCCATCTCCCCTTCCCACCCATGTGTGACAATTACAGGGTTACCAGCTGTCCTGTAGTTACAGAGGAAGGTGACTTGGGCCCCTGCAGCAGGAGTTCTGGGTGGGAGAACCTAGTGAGATCTAATCCCACAGATTGGTACAAAATGCTCCCTGCTGCTGCTGCTTCTCCCCAACACTGTAAACCCTGATTGATTCATGCTGTGTCCCTGCCACCCCCACCTCTGCCTGTCCCCAGCCCGGCTGTTAGTTCTGCCCCTGCCCAGCCCCCATGTCTGCCCCTCAGGGCCCCTCTGCCCTTCCTGCAGCTCCAGGGGTTCTTCCCCCTCCCCCTCCCATCCCTGGGGCTGCAGGGAAGGGGAGGGGCTTCCACAGGTCATAGAGATGAGGAGCCAGGGGCTGGGTAGACAGGAGTCCTCCAAGGTCATAGAGACTGGGGTGTGTGAGGCTAGAAAGGCTGATTTCCAGATCCCTAATGGGATATTCCTGCACACCCCACTCTCAGGGACACACTCTGAGTGGGGATCCCCACCACACCCCAAACCAGGGTCGGATTCTCTCCCCAGGGATGGAGCCCAGTGGGAAAGTGAAGACTGGGGCCTCATCACCAGCATCGATAAATGTCACCTGCCCCCGGTCACAGTCCAGACAAACCCGGATCCTGCTGGGGACCTGGCTCTGGGGCAGGGGGGTCACAGGGGAGGTAAGAGCCTGGAACTGACCCCCCCACCACCCAACAGCCCAAATCCCCCCCTCAGGGCTACGTCTGATCCCTGCCTTCCTGCTCACAGACTCTCTGGCCACCCCCACAGACCAGTGTTGTCCATCCCCCACCTCCACCTCCCAGCAATGTCTCCCCGAGGTGAATCCCTCACAGCCCAGCACACAGGGCTCAGTGTCAAATCTCTCAGGGGTGTTGAGCAATTGCTGCCGTGTGTGTCCCCGTCTCACACCTTTCCCATCCTCAGACAGGATGAGGTTGGGATGAGCTGTGTCTGGATCCAGAGTCACACTCACTGGGGAGAGAGAATCAGAGCATTAGGGACAGAAATTGGCCCAGGGAGAGGCTGAGATAGGGCTGGCCATACCAAGAGGTGAACTGATGTGGCCGCCTCAGGTGCCAGACTGTGTGGGGCTGCCACTAGGACCCAGAGTGTAGAAAATCGTGTCTGCTGCTGGTGCATATGTATTCTTTCTGCTCTAGATGCACAGAGATGGTGGAGTGCAGTGCTGGAGGAAGGAGGGCACAAGAGACATAACAGGCAGGCAGGAGAAAAGGTGAGAGGAAATAACAGAAAGCAGCAAGAGCTGCAGGGAGAGAGAGGAGGAGCCTCTTATGTATCTCTCTAGCACCCCCAGGAGCCTGGACTGATTAACACCAGCTTCTCAGGGAGCTTCCTGTTTACTGCTGCTTCCCTGAACCCACTTGAGGAGAACAGGCAGTCAACTGAAGTAATAGCAGTCAATTAGGCCCTTAAGATGCTGATATCTTCCCTCACTCAGGCCCTGCTACCAGCCTGTTTATTTGTCCCCTTCAACTGAGTGTTGAGAACCACCATAGCTGGCACAGAACAGCAGTCATGAATGAAAGAAGAAAACGTCCCTCTGGGGCAGCATTCAGAAAAAGCAAGCAAGCAAAGAAAGCTTTTCTATGTAAGCAGGAAGGAGCTCTCCTGAGATACCTAGACACAAATGTTCACGATGAGTCTTCTGGCCCCAGTGAGGATGTGAGTGGTGTTGCAAACTCTTCCAGTGTAATGTTTCAGCCACATTGGGTTCTACAGGAACAAAGGACTGGAAAAATCTGGCTAGAAATCTGGCATGCCATGAGAAAGCAGCAAATCACCAGAGAGCATTCCATAGGTGAACAGAGCTTGAGATGAGACTAAGGTTAAAGGCCACCACAGATGATCAGCATTAAGAGAAGATTGCATCAGAGTCTCTTTACTGGCAAAATGTTCTGAAAAGGCTCATTGACATTGTGAGAATGCTTGCTGTTACAATTCACCGACACTACCCAAAACCTATCACTGTGTGGTACTTCAGATCAGCTGTATGTGTCAAACAATGGAAACTTCCTTAAAATTGTGGAGCTGATGGCTGAGTTTGATGCTGTACTCCAGGAGCATCTAAGAAAAGTCACCACCCAAGAAATGTACACACACCACTACCTTGGAAAAACAATTCAAAATTAGATCATACAGTTACTGGCAATAAAAATCAAACAGAATATTGTGGCAGATCTGAAGTCAGCAAGATATTACTCTGTTATTCTGGACTGCGCACCTGACATCAGCCATACGGAACAAATGACTTCAATGGTGGGTTTTGTAACAACAACAGAACCTAGAGAAAATGTCCCTGCAATGGTGACTGTCAGAGAGCATTTTCTAGAGTTCATTGACATTGATGATACTACTGGAGCTGGAATGACAAATGTGCTTCTTAAAAACTGGAAGATACAGGAATTGTGATAGCTGACATGAGAGGTCAAGGCTACCATAATGGTGCCAACATGAGAGGAAAGAACAGAGGAGTGAAGACACAGATCCAAGAGTTAAACACTCAAGGTTTTTTTGTCCCATGCAGTTCTCATTGATTGAACTTGGTGGTCAGTGATGCAGCATCAGCTTCTAGTGAGGCTGCTGAATTTTTTATTGTAATTCAAAGCATCTATGTATTCTTCTCTGCATCAACTCATCGATGGCAAATTTTGAAGAAACATCTGGGAAAATCCTCTCTGACAGTGAAACCACTGAGTGCCACATGATGGGAAAGTCGAGTGGAGGTGATAAAGCCTATCAAACACCAAATTGGGAAGATAGATGATGCCATAGTTGCCATTATGGAGGATAATGCTATGACAGGAACTGTTCATGGGAGAACCGTGGCAGAGGGAAATGGAATCACCAGAAACATACATAACTTCAAATTTCTGTGTGGCTTATTTTTGTGGCATAACATACTGTTTGAAATAAATGTTGTAAGCAGGAGACTCCAAGGTGTTGACCTTGATATATCTGGCGTAATGGAACAACTGGACAAGCAAAGTCATACCTACAGTTTTACCGGTCAGATGAGGGATTTCAAAACGTTCTGAAGAGTGCACAGAAGTTGGCAGAGGAACTTCACACTGAAGCTATTTTCCCACCCATTCAAGAATACAAGAGTCACCGAAAAAGAAGACATTTTGATGACGAGACACGGGATAATCCCATAAGAGACCCCAAACAACAATTCAAAGTTGAATTCTTTTACCAGGTGCTAGATTGTGCAATACAGTCAGTTGAAGAACATTTCATGCAGCTCAAGGAACACAGCAGTATATTTGGGATGGTGTATGATATTCCAAAACTCCTCACTACACCTGAAGAAGACCTACACCAGCAATGCAGGGCACTAGAGACAATGCTGACATGATAACATGCATGATATTGATGCAAGTGATTTAGATGATGAACTGAAAGCCCTTTCAAGATACATTTCAGCAGGATCAACTCCAAAGGCTGTTCTGGAATATATGTGCACAAATAAGATGACCACCCTCTTTCCAAATGCTTTTGTTGCTTTGTGCATACTTCTAACACTTTTTGTAACAGTTGCCAGTGGAGGACGCAGCTTCTCCAAGCTGAAGTTAATAAAAACATATTTACTTTCTACAGGAGAGGCTGGTCGGCCTTGCAACCGTTTCAATAGAGTATGAGCTCGCCCAGACTGTGGCCCTTCAGCAGGAAGCAGTTCAAATCTTTGCAACCAAGATGGCACGGAAAGCACCACTTTGATTATTCAAACAGATAAAAATGCCAGTGTCTACTGTGCAGACAAGAAAAGTTACATTTGCTGTTCAGGTGTTTGAAAGTTAAGTGTTACTTACAATTTTTGAACAAGGCATTTAATGTTGTTAGTTCTTCTTTATTGGGGTAGGTAGCAGAGCAGTACCATGAGAGGAGTAGAACAGGAAGAAGGCAGAATTGAGACCTTTCAAAGTTTTGGCCCAAGCGAGGGGGCATGGGGCATCATTTGAGCTCCCCGCCTCAGGTGCCAAAATGTTGTGGGTCGGCCCTGATCTAAAGAACCAAGGAAGGCAGACGCCTGCTGGAAGAAATGCACTCGCTCCAGGCTGGATGTCCGGGCATAGACGTTGACAAGATGCGATGTCAGCCCTTTCACTCGAGCCCGGAGGTGCAGCAAGTGACCTGGCATGACCTCGGTAATCCCCAGCACCTAGGGCTGTAGGTGTGGGGAGAACAGGGTCACCACCCTGGCCTGACAAGCTGAGAGGTGGCTAAAGTAGACTCTGTCCCCCCAATGCACCTGGCCATAGGCTGGGACCATTTCTCACACACCCCAGCAGCCCCGTTCTGGCTGGGACAGGCCTGGATCCCAGGGAGCTGCCTCTGTCCTGGGTACCTGAGACTGAGCAGGGACGTCACTGCAGTTCCTCAGTCTGTGTAATGGGACTCACTTCATTAGTTTTTCATTTGCTTGCTGAGGCTTCAGCTCCCTGGTCCCTCTGCTGGGGCTGCTCCATTCCCAGCATCAGAGACACAGCAAGGAAGGTTTTGATGAGGAGGGAGCAGAGGAGGCAGGTACCAACTTTGAACTGCAGAATGCAGCCTCCACTCCCTGGCCAGAGCAGGAAGAGCCGATTAAGAAAAGAGAGTAGGGAATGGCATTGGGTGGGGCAGCCTCCACTCCCAGGCCAGGGAACAGAGAGGAAGGTGCAGCACTGGGGAAGAGCTGCTTAAGAGCAGAGAGTAGGAGGTGGCATTGGGTGGGGTAGCCCCATCCCAAGCCTAGAGAGAAGGGAGAAGCTGACAGTCTCACAGGGAGAGCGTCTCCCCAGTCCAGGAAGGAGTGAGCAGCTCCAATAGGAGAGCCCAGCCCTGCCCAGAGGAAAGGCCGGATGTTAGAGAAGCGCGATGGGGGAGAGCCCCTGCACCGGGGTAAATCAGAGGGATCTGTCAGCCCTCAGGGCAGAGAGCTCTGTTCACATAGTGCTCAGGGAGAGTTTTTCTGTTCAGCAGCATGGGCATGAACTCAGCACTAAGGTTGGTGTCAGGAGTGTTTGTGTGACTTCACCGTGGGAGCTCCTCACTGTTCAGTGTGTTGTTTTTAGGGCTGTGTGTGTCATGGTCGGTGTCGGTTTGGTTGGTCACTTTAGCTACAGTCTCATGAAGATGTTTTCTGATAATTTAAAGACAATCTCCAGCTGCAAACTCACCCTGTCTGAATGCTCCTAGGGATCCTCCTCTTTTTGTCTCTAGTGCAGACGGCAAAGTGTCTGGAGGGGGGAAGGAGAAAGGAGAGGAGATTTCAGGCTTTCATATTTATAACAGTGTCCCCACTCTCAACTCATAGAACTGTCTTTTAATTATGACAGAGAAACACACCGAGAAACACTCAAATATTTAATATAAAAAGGTCAGTAACTGCCTCTTTCCTCTCTCATTCAGGCATCTCCCAGCAATGGAACCACCATCCAATGGAACATCATCCCAGGACACACAATCTGGAAGTGAGATTTACTTTTCCCCTCCTCATCCCCTCCCTCCCTTCAGACTCTGGTTGGTTTGTCTCTTTCACTTACTGCCTTTTGCCGTAACCTAGACCCAGAGCCTGCAAAGACTTTGGGATAAAAGTAACTTTACCCACTTGGGTCCCTTTGACACTAACGGGATATTGAGAGTTTCCTAAATCCTGGCTCTAATTGCGAGCTGTTGGGTCTGTTTACTCAGCATCTCTACAGAGAGCAGCACGACGGGGCCTTGTCCTCCATAGGCAGAAATAGAAATAATAATAATAATAATAAAATCATTTTATCCATGTGGAAATTGAGGCAGGGGAAGGTTGGCTCCATGGGCCAGATTCACCCCTGTACCGGTGAAAGGAGAGAGGGGAGGGGCCATTTGTGACTCTGCTGTTCAGTGGCTGCAGGGGCCGGTGCAGACCTTGGCACAGGCTGAGGAAGTTCTGAAGCCAGCCAGAGTTACAGCCTTATTACAATGGCCCCCGTGTGTCTTGCCCAGCGTGCAGAGCCCACAGCCCTCTGTCCCTCATCCACCGCCCTCATCACCCCCACCCCATTCCCAGCCCTCTCAGGAACACGCCTTGTGCCTGCAGCTGCTGGGGAGGAGGCACAAAAGGCTCCTGTGCTGGAGGGATCCCTCACCATGGTGGAGGGGTTTTCGCCTTCCCTGCAGCCCACGTGCCCAGACTAGCTGCCCTACGGGACCAGAGCCCAGTGATGGGCTGGGTCCAGCTCTAACAAATGGCCTTTAATTTAGGGTCTAGAGTTTGGGTGATGACTTTTAGGCACCTGGAGCCTCTCAGAGGTGTTGGGCACCTGCAGCTCTCACTGACTCCACCTGCAGCTGTGGAGGCCGCACAGCTCTGGAGCACCTGCCCTGCAGCTCTCTCGTTGGGAGAGAGAAATCCAGGTGCCCCCAATTAGGCCATTTTGGGGAATTTGCGACTGAACGTTATGACCTTTGGTAAATCATAAATTCATGTGAAAAGTCCTGATGCCTGGGCCCCTGCTCCATTTGTCTGCTTTTCACTAGTTATTAAGTAATGAGAATTGGTACAAGAGTCATTTCTTATACATAAGTTTGGACAGATCAAGATTGTGCATTTATACTGACTGACTTGGCTTTGGCCTGGTGAGCAGTTTGCTGGACATAAGGGAAATGTTGCCTTAAGTGACCTTGCTATTAAGCGATGTGTTCATAAGTTGCTATGTGGGACAAAGATGTTTTCACCACACAATGTGCTTAAAGACAACAGACACCCAAAATGTACAGCCCAGGAGCAGGTAGCAAAGTCCAAAATCCCATGCAGAGAACAGGGTAAAAGTGACCTATACATAATCAGGGACAATAAACCAATCAGAAAAGAGACCAAAAACATGAAAATAGCTTGTATAGCAAAAGCCCTGCCAATTAAAAAGTTCATGCATCTCTATTGTATGAGTTATATAAAATACGTAATATTTGTAATAGTCAAAGATGATTGAAATAACTAAAATATATAATTAGGATCTGTAAAGAGGAATCTGAACTTCACAGGAAATTCCCTGTGACGCATCTATGCCTCAGAAGAAGGTAACTGGCCACTACTTCTTTCAGTATGTCTGTCATTTCTTACTTTAATAGTAATTGCAATGGCAAGGCAGGCTTGTGGTACAAATAAAGGTTGGAATTAGTCAACTGGAGTGTCTTGGACCCCAAGTATGTGACATTCTCACCCAGCTACTAAATAGATCCATCATCTAATTATCAACCAATTGGCCAGACCCATTCTATTCCCACAGTCTCAGCAGCTCATCCCAATTTCCCATCCTAGATCCCTTCTCAGTACCTTTGAACTTCCTCAGAGTCTCCTTTAGAGCAACAGTTTTCTGGGAGAAATCACTGAGTCTTAATTCTAATTTAGGAGAAATCTCCTCTGGCTGCTGAAACTTCCCCTTCGCAGACCTAGAGAGAAACAATTCCACATACTTATATTTCATTTATTGACTCATTATAAATTCTTGCTAGTGAATTACTGTTCTAATGGGTCTGGAATTAGAATTCCTCTACTTCTCGCAGCTGCAGAGTAACGCTGTGGCAGTGAAACCTTCCCCCCAAAAGGTCCCATTATTATTCTTCAGCACTGGCCTGGAGAGTCTAGCTCTAGGGACAAAAGGGGAATTGAGCCTCTACAGCCAATTTACTCCTTGGCCTCCATGCTCTGAGGGACAGGAGCTTCCCAGTGAAGTGTACTAGAAATCTGTCCTTTAGGAACTAGACTGAGACACCAACTCCCCCCTTCCCAGCTCATTCCATACAGGTCTCCAAACAGCCCTCAGGTGGGGAAGAGTCTTGACCACTGCTGGCCTGAATGGTGACCAGTGCCCCAGCAGTGACAGGCCCATATTCCATCCCCACAATCCTGAGGCAGCCAGTTCCCCAGGGATGTGAAATCTCTAGGAAATATTTGAGGTCAGTCTTTTCCAATGAATGGAGAATTCCAGAGAACCTCAGATGAAGTTGATCAGAGAAATTTGTATATGACCTTCCCCACACATTTGGCTGTAGAGCCCTGGGGGGAAGCAGTGGTAACATCATCTCCAAGCTCTTTCCCAGCATTGCAAAATGTGAAGGGGAGTGAGAGAGAGCCACGTACCTGCTCATGGTGCTTCTGATGTCCTAGAGGAGAGAAATAGAGAGAGGGAATTTCAGTCCCCACTTGACACACTTAGAATTCCAGAAGAAGGGATTTAGCAAGTGTGGGGGAAAGAGGCTGTGTTCTGGCACCAGGACCATGCGTTTGCTGAGCTAATGTGGCTTTTCCATCTTTTACATCAAAGTGTCTGTAACATTTCAAAAATAATAATCATTCACATCTCTGCAATATACATTGAGTTACATGGTGATCTCTGACTGCTGGACTCCCGTGCCCATGTTTTAGGAGCAGTCTTGTCCCCATGTTGGGATCTGGAGTATTTCTAACTCAGTCTCACCTGCAACAATTCAGTCACTGGCTTCTGACACTTCCCCTCCAGCTCGCTGATCAGCTCACTGAGACGGGAAATTTCCTCAGATACTTTACTGACACTTTCATTCTGTATCTTCACTATCTTCTTGTCCAGCTTCTCCAGCTGGGCCAGCAGGAGTTGCTCTTGTTCCTTCAGGAACTGCCGCAGTTGCTGAAATTCAGACACAATCTTCTGCCTCTCGGTTTGTATATTTCTCTGTGAAGGACAATAGGGAAAGGGCTGGTCAGGGACATGGATGGAGCCTGGAGTCCTTTCATAGAGAGCTGAGTGTGTAGGAGGGAGAATTTTTTTCCAAATTGTAAGTCATCTGACTCTGAACAGTATCCTGTGGTTTCTAGAGAGAGAATTATCTCACACCTTTTCATTTGGCCCCAGAATCTCATAACGGGACGTTCCCATGTCTGACATGGTCTGGATAGCGCGTTATTGATGGTCTTGGAGTTGGAGATCCAAAGCACCAGGAGGTGAAAATAAGAAAATACTAAGGACTGTAAAACAACATATCTGGACAAAACCCTCAGGTATAAAAGGTGAATGACAGGAATGGAGAGATTGTCAGAGCACAACAGGACTGCAAGCCAGAAATGAGCAGAGGGATAATTGTTCAGTCAAGAAACCAAGACTTCACAGCCAGGGATACATGTCTCCATTTAAGCTGGAACTCAAAACAGTAAACAAAGATTGCACAAGAGGGTTCCTCAAGATATAACTGAACATCCCCCAAACTCTGAGCTAACAGACGATGAAAACTGTGAAACCGAGGCGTGAATGTGTAACAGCGGGGGTTTGTTTTAGTGCACTGGATTTTCTAATTCAAAATTCTGTTATTTCATTAATGTAATTTTTTTCCTATGAAGTGAGTGTAATTAAGCTAACAGTAGTCAATATACAATAGATAAGAATAATAGTTACAGTAGTTTATGGAAGTGAGTTTCAACCTGTGGTCTGTACAGACAATAGATTTCCAAAGAGGTCTCTGCACCCCCAATTCAAATTTATCAAATGCAAAAAGGTTGAAACCCACTGGTTTATGGTGTAGGCCTAAGTAGTAATTCCTGCTAAAACAACTAATTTTGATTTATTTGTGATTATTCCCCACTTAACGGATTTCTGCTTTACCTGCCCCAACTGACTGAGATAAAACATAATTGGAACTCTAGATTGCCCCTGCCTCTCGTTATTGCTCTGATTCAGAACATCCCTTCATCCGACTCGTTACAAATGCAGGTTAATAACGACGGGCACCTACCAGATATTCCTGGCTTCTCTTCTCTCTGATGACTTTAAATCCCAGGAGCTTTTCTCTCTCTTCCCTCAGCATCTTCAAATGGGACTGAATCTTTTCCTGAAGAAACAGAAACTGATTTGAGTGATGGTATTTTTATTGTTAGGAGTGAGTGTGTGGGTGGGAGCTTTCCCAACACAAACAAACGCTCTACTGATGAACATCACTCCCCCTCACTCCAACGTGTAAGCCTTAGGATGTTCGTGGAGGGCCACACTTCTCCACCTGCATGATCCTTGGGAGGATCATCAGTGGCTGGGAAACCTACTTAGGCCTGAAATCGCTCATTCCTCTCCAATGGAGCTCACTGAATGGCTGTCTGGGGCTAAAGGAAACTCTAATGCTGGGGGAAGATGAGTTACCCAAGGTTCTGGTCATAAAAATAACACAACAGCTGGTGATTTCCTACCTTGAATTCTTCAGCAGCTTCCTCTGCAGGAATGATGGTGTGATCTCTGTGCTGCTTGGATCTGTCACACACCAAGCAGATGGGAATTTTGTCCTCTTTGCAGAAGAGTTTTAGAGGCTCCTTGTGTTTCTCACAGAGTCTCTCTGGTTCTGGTTCCCTCGCTGACTGCAACCTGAGTTCTCTGGCTGCTTCCACAACATTCCTGAGCTGCCTGTTCAGCCTGAGGTTCCTCTGGGGAAAGGTCTCTCTGCACTGAGGGCAGGAGATGTGTGTAGCAAATCCCTCCCAGCACTGGGTGATGCAGGCTTGGCAGAAATTATGATCACAGTCTAGAGACACCGGATCTTTAAAATAGTCCAGACAGATGGAACAGGTCAGTTCATCCTGGAGAGTTTTTGCTGGATTCGCAGTAGCCATGGCTTCTATTGCAGGAAAGAGACAAGAGAGGAGTTTAGTTTCACTTCCTTCTTCTCAGAAATGGTCTGACTGAACTTTGGATCATTATGTAAGCAGAGTCAGGATGAGTTCTACCCTGACATCTGGTGGTGAATTGTGGTGAGTTGCGGAAAAGAACTTCAGGGGCTGATCTTGTTTGCATAGGCACACCCATCCTGCCTAGCATGAGTCCACAGCAGCCCAAAATGGTCACTCTGGCTGCTGTGGGATCCCCAGTTTCTCTGTTATTGGGGCAGGAAGAATAAAGTGTTGTTACTCTGATTATGTGAATCAAGAACAATGAAACTGTTTTATGACAGAGGGACTTGCCATCAACTAAGTAGCACTCGCTAGACAAGGGACATGGATTTCAGTGCCTAGTGAATAGAGAGAGAGAGAGGGAGGGAGGAAGGAGGAGGTGGTGGTATTTGTACTTGACAGCATGGAGCTCTTTGAGGGCTTGAAACATTAATTGCACATTCTCCTGTCTTCACTCTTGAATATCAGAGCTAATTTTGATTCTATTAAGAGTTTAGTTACAGGTTGCTGAGCTGAATTCACTTTGGGCCAATAGTGCACCAGCATTGGGGCTCCCCTACTATAAGCTGAAATCACTAAAGAGCTAAATATCAGGGGGTAGCCGTGTTAGTCTGTATCTACAAAAACAACAAGGAGTCTGGTGGCACCTTAAAGACTAACAGATTTATTTGGGCATAAGCTTTCGTGAGTAAAAACCTCACTTCTTCGGATGCATAGAGTGAAAGTTACAGATGCAGGCATTATATACTGACACATGGAGAGCAGGGAGTTACTTCGCAAGTGGAGAACCAGTGTTGACAGGGCCAATTCAATCAGGGTGGATGTAGATCACTGAGTGCTATGTTAACCAGTGGGGGAACCTGAAGATATATAGTGGAGTGGAGTAGTTTGTGGGACAACTGGAGTGGCTCATGGGACAGCTGGCTGAGCGGAGCAGAGCAGTTCATGGGACGGTTGGTGGAGCAGAGCAGCTCGTGGTGAAGGCTGCAGCAGAACCCCACGGAAAGGCGGGGCAGTCAGCCTCAGACCATGTAATGTGCCCCTTAACATTCTGTGTGCCCCCTTCTATCCCCCCCATTTCCACCCAGGTGGGGGGGGGGGTAAAACTCTGCAGATAAACTTTTGAACTCTGGGGCTGCATTGACCAAGGACAGAGACTTTTGGGTTCTTGGACTTTTGGGACTTTGGGTGATTTTTGGGTTGCTGGACTCAAAAACCAAAGGGAAAGGACACAGCCCAATTTGCTGGGGTGGGTCTTTTGCTCATGGTTTGTGTTAGGAATCCTGTTTGTGATGTTTCCCCAACATAATGCCGCATTATTTTCCTCCTTTATTAAAAATATTTTGCTACACTCAGACTCTGTGCTTGCGAGAGGGTAAGTATTGCCTCTTAGAGGCGCCCAGGGGGTGATATGTAATTGTCCTAGGTCACTGGGTGGGGGCTCAAGCTGGTTTTGCACTGTGTTATGGAAACAGAACCCCTAGATACTGAACCTGGCCCTTGTTGCTGCCAACTCAAAATGGCAGAAGGGTTACAATCAGGTCTTTCCTTTCTGGGTGTGGTCTCGTGATTTCTTTTTTGTGGACTGTAAAGAGCCTTTGAATGAAGTGTGATGAGTACAAATTGACACCAGCTCTTCCGAAACATCTGCAAGGCCCCAAACTTTGGACTAGTCACTTGGGTCAAAAAGGGGTAACAAGTGACTGGGGGTTTCACTGCCTGACATAAGGATCTGATGGAACAGCCTGGGAGGGATGGTGAGAATCACAGCTGCTGACTCCTACTGCCTGTTCCCTACCTGGCCTTTAGGCTCTTTAAGACCCATCTCTCTCTGGTGCTTGTGTAACCCACTGGTGTGTGTGTGTGGAGCTGTGACAGTTATAAAGGGTTGAATATTTAGCATAAGCTGGGGCAGCCTGTGCTTTTAGCTCTAGGGGTCCCTGGTTCAGAGCAGGGTGTGTCGGCCAAGAGAGCAGCTGTCACACCTGTTCTTAGCCTGGCGGCTCCTGCTTCTGTTTCCCTGCACAGTCTCCCCAGCTCTCAGGGACTCCTGGCTCTCTGCAGATGGCAGCGGGTGTGAGGGGAGCTGGCGCTGGGGCTCCTGCGCTGTACATGGGATGGGCTAACCAGATAACTGCAAGCCCCAAGGCTCTCAGGCCACTTGTCTAGTCTGGCTGCAGGAGGGGATCTGGGGCCAGACAGAGGGGGCCTGGGAGAGTCTGGGGAGCTGCCACTTGGGACCAGAAATGGAAATCCAGCTGTGGTGAGAAAAGAGAGCTTGCCAGGAAAGTAGCTGGTTACTCAGGCTGCCGTAAAGCTGGATACAATGTTGCAGTCATTTAATGCCTTACACTGGGGAATTTCTATGTTCTTGCAGCTGGATGGTGTGAGCTGAAATTATTTTCTTTAAGGGGAAGGCTGGCACTGCTCCCGTTTTGCTGGAGAATGCCTGGCTGGAGATCTGTACCATCAGTCACACACCTTCATACTGCTGCTGTTTCATGCCACTGGACACTGCAGCCAGGACTCTTTTGGGGCAGAGTGGATCTGAGATCAGAATCAATAGGGAATCTGGAAGTGGCCTTCTGGAACCAGAACAGGAGCTGCAGCTGCCATAAGAAGGGCACGCAGGGCAGAGATGCTGCTAGGGAAGCTCCTGGTTACTTCATGAGCAACTGGATATAACATTGTTAGAGATCATGACTCCTATTGTGATGAGATACATTGTTACCCTTGTGTAAGGCAAAATGGTTACATGGTTGTAAACTTGCTTTCAATCAGTCTTGTGGCTTCTTGGCAGCTGGATTCTGTCCACTCTAGTGGAGGATCTCGCTGATGCTGGGGTTTGTACTGATGAACGTATTGCTTGAGAATTGCAGTCACCAGTTAAATACATGTGACATGCAGTTATTTTTGACCAACCCAAGAGAAGTGGCCTCCAGGAGCTGTGAGGAGGAGGCCGGAGAGATGAATCCCTCAGCAGGGATGCTGTAAGCAACACAAAAGAAATAATTCTCCTGCTCTACTCTGCGCTGATTAGGCCTCAACTGGAGCATTGTGTCCAGTTCTGGGCACCACATTTCAGGAAGGATGTGGACAAATTGGAGAAAGTCCAGAGAAGAGCAACAAAAATGATGAAAGGTCTAGAAAACATGACCTATGAGGAAAGACTGAAAGAACTGGGTTTGTTTAGTCTGGAGAAGAGAAGACTGAGAGGGGACATGATAACAGTCTTCAAAAGTACCTGAAAGGTTGTTACAAGGAGGAAGGAGAAACGTTATTCTCTTTAAACTCTGATGACAGGACAAGAAGCAATGGGCTTAAAGTGCAGCAAGGGAGGTTAGGTTGGACATCAGGAAAAGCTTCCTAACTGTCATAGTGGTTAAGCACTGGAATAAATTGCCTAGGGAGGTTGTGGAATCTCAGTCATTGGATATCTTTAAGGGCAGGTTAGACAAACGCCTGTCAGGGATGGTCTAGATAATACCTAGCCAAGAATGCAGGGGATTGGACAGGATGACCTCTCAAGGTCCCTTCCAGTTCCATGATTCTATGTCTGGCCGCAGAATTCTTTTCTCCTGCAGAAAATACATTCTGCCCGAAAAGTCCTGCAGTTTCACCTTTCACCCACGAGAGATCACCGTGGCACCAGAACAGCTGAATCTATTTCCTTTGCTTGTGGGGGGCTTTTTCCTGGATGCTTCTCCTGGTTTCTGGATTAGGGAGAGGCTCTCCCTCCAGTGCTGCCACCTCCTGCTCCCTTTGCCTTGGGTTGGGAAGGGTCTTCCTGGGCTGGGGAGAGACTACCTCCCATTCTACATCTTCCACCATTCTCTGTGGCCAGGATAGAGCAGCTGGTGACTTTAACCCCCAACCTACTGTGTCTAGCCCCTCCCGCACTCTCTCCCCATGAGACCCCCTGCCTGCTTGTCACGGCTGTGGCGGTGGGGGGGGGGGAGGCTGAGGAGCAGCAATCCCGTTGGCCCCCGGCAACCCCATGCAGAGCGAGGTGGCTGCGCGGCGGGAAGGCAAACACCTCCTGAGCCGTCCAGGGCACCATGATACTGTGTTGCATTGTTTGCATCTTTAGTTGTGATGATGCCTCAGTGCAGGACACTATTGTATGTCCTGGGGCACAGTCATTATGTGACACCATCACAATGCACTACATTAACATGCAGCTCTTTAATGGCCCATGCTCATGGGACACAGGACATTTACAACAGTAGAATCATAAGACTGGAAGGGACCTCAGGAGGTCTTCTAGTCCAGTCCCCTGCACTCGTGACAGGACTAAGTATTATCTAAACCATCCCTGACAGGTGTTTGTCTAACCTTTATTAAAAATCTCCAGTGACTGTGATTCCACAACCTCCCTAGGCGATTTATTCCAGTGCTTAACCACCCTGACAGTTAGGAAGTTTTTCCTAATATCCAACCTAAACATCACTTGCTGCAATTTAAGCCCATTGCTTCTTGTCCTATCCTCAGAGGTTAAGAAGAACAATTTTTCTTTCTCCTCCTTGTAACAACCTTTTATGTACTTGAAAAATGTTATCATGTGCCCTCTCAGTCTTCTCTTTTCCAGACGAAACAAACCCAATTTTTTTAATCTTCCCTCATAGGTCATGTTTTCTAGATCTTGAATTATTTTTGTTGCTCTTCTCTGGACTTTCTCCAATTTGTCCACATCCTTCCTGAAATGTGGTGCCCACAACTGGACACAATACTCCAGCTGAGGCATAATCAGCCTATTACTGTCCTGAGACATCCAGGTGATGCGGCGAGCCAACTGTATGGAAGCAGGAAACATGCGTTCAATTCCCAGCTCTGCCAGTGACTCCCTGGGTGACTTTGAACAAGTCACTTAGTCTGACTGTGCCTCTGTTCTCCATCTGTAGGTACGTCTACATTGGAGCTGGAGGCATCATGCCCAGCTGGAGGAGACATACTGGTGCTAGCTCCGATCAAACTAGAGTGCTAAAAATAGAAGTATAGCGGCTTGAGCACCAGGAGGGGCTAGTCACCTGAGTGCTTATCAAGGGTCTCTGGTGGGATCACACTCAGGGTGGCTAGCCCCTTGCACCACTATGGCTCCATTTCTATTTTTAGCACACTAGCTTGATCAGCGTTAGCATGGGTATGTCTACACAAGCTGGAAATTACACCTCCCTTTTCCAGTGTAAACCTACCCCAAATCATGGGGATACTTCCTTTCGTCCATCCTCTGTAAACTCTTTGTACTCTATATGTACAGCTTCTTGCACAGCGGGGCCCTGACTTCACGTGAGGCTTCTAGGCCCTACTGGACTTGTTATTATTAATAATTAATATGCCACCAAGAAATAAGGGAACTATTGGCTGGAAACCAAGTGTACAGCACTACAGTAGGTACTTGTCACTTGGAAGTTAACACGGCTTACAAGCTTTCAGTTTTCTCACATCAGGACATCCAAGAGGACCTCGACAGAACAGCACAAAAGACACAATCTGGTGAGCAGAGCTCCTGGTGGCTTTGAAGCCCAGCTGGTGCCAGTGGAGAAGGAAGGAAGATGGGGGGACGAGGGACTGTTTTTTTCTCATAATCTCTCTTCAGCGGCGTCTTTTCTCCGCGAGCAGCGGCAGCCCGGGGAATGACTCTGCCACAGCCAAGCCGCTGCTTGGCTCCGGGGCGAGGGTGACAATTATAAACTACTGTATTCTGTCATTTACTTTCTAGAATCTAATGTATATCTAAGTATAATCTAAAGTTCTCCTGTAAATGCTGGCTGTGCGAATCCTTCTGTGGCTAGATCATTCTTGTGTTTTTATTTTAAATACAAATAAATATGTATAACGTATTTAAAAGTATGTAATTAGTCATTTGATATGTCGGGTGGCACCTTTTATTATGTGGTCGCTCCCCCGATGTTAGAACCTGGCTACGCCACTGGTTGGTACTCACATTCCTCAGTTACTCTAGACGAGGGGTTTTCAAAGTCTGGGTTGTGGCTGGTCAGAGAAAGCCACTGGCAGGCCGCGGATGCTTCGTTTACCTGAGCGTCCACAGGCACCACCGTTCACAGCACCCAGTGGCCACGGTTCACCGTTCCCCTTCCCCTGACCAGCCACGACCCAGACTTTGAAAACCCTGCTCTAGACAGCATGACAGGAGAACTGAACCTGGGTCTCCCACATGCCAGCTGGGTGCTCTAACCACGTGGGTAAACGTTATAAGCTGGGTGACATCACCAAAACCACATTCTCCTTTCCCCTTGCTCCCCCTTTCCTGTGGAGCGAGGCAGGTGCCTACCTCATGCCAGCAAAAAACACCTTATGCGTCTGAGCCACCTGACGTCAGGCGCTGGGTTCCCGTCTGTGAGTTGCTAAGTAGAGACAGACGCCCTCTGAAGCCCCAATTTAGGCACCTGTCTATGAGAGGGGGCAGGGCTTAGGACACCCCTCCCTTGCTGGCATCCCCCATTGACTAGCTCAGATAGCTCCCCCATCCCCTGCTGAGCTGGTTTTTGAGAATTGCACTGTAAGGTGTCTGTGATGCCCACACACTGTGTAGGGAGTTCAGGCCCGAACTCAGATTTGCAGAGTTGCAGACTGTGATTTTCTAGTTGCCTACAAATTAGGCCCTGCCATGACACACAGCATTGCAACCCCAGTCCCTGCATGGATTGCCCCCTGTGCAACCAGTCACCTCTCCGCAGAGCACAACTGAACAATTGCAGATTGACATGGGTGTGTACAGGACAGAGACAGAGCACAGGCTGGATAGTGACATATCCCAGTAAAACCCCAAACTCTCCTCCTAGAGGTGCGATATTCCCTGTGGGGGCTGGGGGGTCACAACCAAGTCAGGAAGCAAATCCCATGATGCTGCCCCTGGCAGCTGCAGCTGGAACAGTAAAGTGGAACAAATTAGAAGAATTGTTTGTAATGTTTTATTTGCAGAATTAGGGTTGCCAATTTTCTCACAAACAACCTTGTCCCAACCAGACAGAGCTAAGAAGGAGCCTTAATAACCACAGCATGGAAAGGAGATTCCCCAGCTACCGAGAACAGTTTTCTTAATAGCACAACAACCGTACAGTTGCCCAGGAACTAATATAGGGAATTGATGAGTTACAGTCGCTCTCTTTCAGTAACATGTAATAAATCTCTCTGTCCCTCTCACATTCCTTTTCCTTCTCCTTTTCCTTTCATATCGTCCTTTTCTACTCAACCTTTTTCTAGCTCTCACTTCCCGCCCCTGTTTATTTTCCTGTGTTTCTCCCACTCTCCTCTCCCCCCTGTTACACCTCTTCCCCCATGGCTGCTCCATTTCCCTGATTTTATCCCTTCCCCTCTTGCTGTCACCTGGCTCGTTAACCAGCCATGGATATTTTCCTGTCACTCTTCTCATTTCTATTTTCCACCATTTCTCCTGGACTGCCCGAAGCCCGAGCGCTACCGACTTCATGGTTTGCCGGGCAGCCTCCAGACCCTGCGCCCCCAGCTGGGCACTTCCCCTCCCAGGCTCCAGCTGCTCTGATCCTCCCCTGACTCTTCGGCTCTGTTTAAGAGCCAAGCTGCCTGAGCCAGCGCTACCGGCTTCGGGCAGCCCCTGTGCCTCTGGACCCCAAGCCGCCGGCCAGGCACTTCCCTTCCCGAGCTCCAGCTGCTCTGCTCCGGCGGCGCAGGGTCCGGAGGCACGGGAGCTGCCTGAAGCCTGAGCGCTACCGGCTTCATGGTTTGCCGGGAAGCCTCCAGACCCTGTGCCCCCGGCTGGGTGCTTCCCCTCCCGGGCTCCAGCTGTGCTGGGAAGCGCCGGCTGGGGGCGCAGGGTCTGGAGACTGCCCAGCAAACCGTGAAGCCGGTAGCGCTTGGGCAGCCCTTTTCGTGTGGCTGGGAGGGAGGAGGGGGAGTTAAGGTGGGGACTTTGGGGAATGGGCGGTGTAGCGGGGCGGCCTGGCTCCCAGGCGCCCCTGGAAGCGACGAGCCAGAACAGCCGCCAGAGTGGGCGGAGCCACTGCACCCTATCCCCGCCCCCCGGAAGTGAAGGGGCGGGACAGGAAGTATAAAGGCCAAGCCACAGCGCTCAGTAGCTGGCCGGCAGCAGGAGAGGACAGACGCTGGTGCCCGAGCTCCCGCGGACCGGAGCCAGCCGAGAGCCCGGTATCCTGAGGAGGACTGGCCGAGCCTGCCAAGAGCCCGGTATCCTGAGGAGCGGTCTGAGCTTCCCCCCGCCAAGGGCCCAGAGGGAGCAACAGACCTACCTGCTGCTCGGGGCCCGGAGGAGCCCATGATCTGCGACCCAGCAGACGAAACGCAGGAGGAACAGGTACCCATGGAGGAGGAGATGGGAAGTGGCCCGGGGATAGCAGACCCCGAACCCATGTCAGTGTGTTGCGGTCAGGATCCCCACTGACTGCGCGGCAGACGGACTGCTGCGGATAGGGCCCCGGGCTGGAACACAGTGGAGTGAGTGGGCCTGTGTTCCCCCCTGCCACCCCACGCCGGGTGGCAGTCTCTCCTCCTCCTTGTCCAAGAGGCCTGGGCCTCTGACTGACTATTGGTTTGCTGCTCCGCCCTGACCCAGGGCCGGAGCTGTTAATTGTGTGCTCAGCCCCTGCATAAGGGCCTGAACTCTGAACTGCTAATTGTGTGCTCAGCCCCTGCATAAGGGCCTGAGCTCTGAACTGTTAATTGTGAGCTTAGCCCCTACCCAAAGGTCTGGGCCCTGACTGCTATTAGTTTTGTAGCGGGGCGGCCTGGCTCCCAGGCGCCCCTGGAGGGGACGAGCCCCACCCCGGAACTACTACACGTGGCAAGCCAGGCAGGAGTCCCGCCCAGGATGTGGGCGCGAACTCTCGATTCCGGGGAGAGAGGGGCCGGGGGAGAAAGACCCCCCTCCCGAGAGATGGATCTGTCCCAGCTCTTGGCCCTGGTGACAGAAACCCAGGAGCGGCAGCAGGCGGCCCAGTTGCAACAGCAAAGGGAGCAGCAGGCCGCCCAGCTGCAACAGCAGCAGCAGCTCATGGAGCAGCTTGGAACTCAACGGAACCAGCTCGTGCAAGACCTGGTCACCCAGCAGCAGGAGTTCCAGCGGGAGTGTCTCCAGCAACTCGCAGCGGCGCTGGCCCGACCCGGAGAGGCACAGCCAGGAGGCGCAGCCGGGACTACACGGCCCAGCCCCCCGATCCGGCTGATGAAAATGGTACCCGGCGATGACCCTGAAGCCTTTCTCGTCACCTTCGAGCGGGTGGCCGCAGTCGCCGGTTGGGCCCCGGAGCTATGGGCTTCCATATTGGCCCCATACCTGACTGGGACGGCGCAGATGGTCTACCGAGGCCTGTCGGTGGAAGCCGCCCAAGACTACAGCCAAGTAAAGGCTGCCATTCTGGATGCCCTGGATGTGAGTCCCGAGACTTTCCGCCAGCGGTTTAGAAGTCTGACCTACCCCACGGGGGCCCGACCTCGGCAGGTGGCCCAGGAACTCCGGGAAACCTGCAAGCGGTGGTTACAGCCCGAGCACCGAACATCGGAAGAGGTAATGGAACAGGTGCTGCTAGAGCAGTTCACCCATGTTCTTCCACCACGGGGGTGGGCCTGGGTCCTCCACCACCGACCAGCGACCCTGGCCGCCGCCATGTCACTAATGGAGGACTTCCTCGCGGCTGACACGCTGATAGGCCCGGGACTCCGAAGGGCCCCACCCGGGGCGGAGCGCCCTACCCCTGAGAAGAAAGGGGCGCCCGCTCGAGCGGATTCACGGATTTCCTCCCGGAAAACCGAGGGTTGGACTCGTGCCCCGGTGGCACCCGGGCGACCCGCTCGGATCCCGACCCCCATAGGGTGAAAAGACCACCGAAGTCCGCCGGGACCCCCCCCCCCCCAGCGTTCTGCCCCGGACGGGACGGGCCACCCTGGGCCCCTGTTTCTCCTGCGGGGAGTACGGCCATCTCCAGCGGGATTGCCCAGGGCTGGAGTGTACCTTTGGTCAGGTCTGTGCAGGGGAGGCTCGGGCCCGTCCTTCCCAGGCGGCTAAGATCACCGTGCCGGTGGTCCTTGAGGGATACCCGATGGTGGCCCTCCTCGACTCGGGCTGCGGACAGACGCTAGTCCGCCAATGCTTCGGTCCCCCAGCTGACACCCGATTGGGTGAAATTCGCCTGCAGTGCATCCATGGGGACATACGGCCCTACCGGAGTACCCGGGCCCAGCTGACGATCGAGGGGGTCACCCGATCAATGGTGGTGGGACTTGCCCCACGACTGGCATACCCCGTGATCCTGGGTCGGGACTGGCCGGAGTTTCCAGCAATCCTCCGCCGGCACGCAGGAGACGACCCGCGGGCCATGCCCGCCTTCGAAGGGGAGACCCCCGAGAGCGACGGAGAGGAGAGAGAAACCCCCGAGCCAACCAGCTCGGCCGGAGAACCAGAGGATGCTCCCCCAGGGGCGGCGGCGGATTCCTCGCCCACCACGGATTTCTGTCAGGACCAACGGGCCGACCCCACACTTCAGCGAGTATACGAACAATTGGCCATGGCGGATGGGACTGTCCTCGACCCCGGTCGAGCGGCCCAGTGGCCACACTTTGAGTTGCGGCAGGACCGCCTGTATCGGGTCGAGCGGGACCCCCATACGGGGGAGACCCGAACCCAACTCCTCGTTCCCCGGCGTCATCGACCATCCGTCATGACTGCTGCGGATAGGGCCCCGGGCTGGAACACAGTGGAGTGGGTGGGCCTGTGTTCCCCCCTGCCAACCCGTGCCGGGTGGCAGTCTCTTCTCCTCCTTGTCCCAGAGTAGGGTTACCATATTTCAATAGTGCAAAAAGAGGACACTCCACGGGACCCCGGCCCCGCCCCAACTCCTCCCCTTCCCCACCCCAACTCCGCCCCCTCCTGAGCACCCCACATTCCTCCTCCTCTGTCCCGCCCCCCGGCTGCTGCGCTGGGGAAGTTGCTTCGGTCCCCGCTGCGGTGGAGAGCGTCAGGAGCCAGGAAAGTTGGAGCACGGGGAGGAGGCGGTCCCCTTACCATGCCTCCCTATTTTCCCGGACATGTTCGGCTTTTTGGAAATTCCTCCTGGACGGGGATTTGAGGACCAAAAAGCCAGACATGTCTGGGAAAATCCGGACGCATGGTAACCCTACCTCTGACACTCACCTCTCCCTCCACTGGAGGGACTCCCCTGTCCATACCTGTCCCGGGGCCTTCCTTTAAAGGGGCATCCCCATATCAGCGGGGTCTACTTGGAAAAGATAATATTTACTCCCTTGTGTGGCTGAGCTGGGCTGTGACAATCCAACACATCATGAGTACTGTGAGAAATGGGGCACAACACTAACCAAGGCAGTGTCATTTCAGGGACTGTATGGGCCTCGAAGTTCAAACAAACAAGCTATATAAAGTCCTTTTCTTTACTGGGAAGCCAAATGGAAGTTTTTCTAGAAGGGTATTTTTAGAAATCTCAGTATAATGACAAATTTCAAGCTCAGTTAAATAACTTTTTTGTTCAATGATGCAGAGCACAATTAGTATAGAGACATGAATAGTGAGAGATCCAAGCTGGTTTGCCTGATATTGTATAAAAATGTGTGTAACTTTGATATAGAAGGCCTTGCCAAACTAATTATTGAAGCATATGCAACCATCATCGTAGACAGTGACTTGTTTATACTGCTCTATATACTATACCAGTGTTTCTCAATCTGGAAGTCACGATTTATTTGATAATTTATATGGTAAAAATGAGAAAATAAGCAATTTTTCAATAATACTGTGCTGTGATACTTGTATTTGTATGTCTGATTTTGTAAGCAAATAGTTTTTAAGTGAGGGGTACTCAAGACAAATCAGCCTCCTGAAGGAGGTACAGTAGTCTGGAAACATTGACAACCACTGCTCTAATTGACCTGGATCAAGAATGTCTTTGTTTTACTTTCTATTTCTATTGTAAGGCTATTGGGGTCTCAGAAGGATTTTTTGAATCATGTTTTTAGAAATTTCATAAATGGACCACTGCACTTCCTCCAAATTCATGAGTCTGATGTTTCATTTTTTAAGACCAAAGGTCCCTGCATCTTCTAAGTATTAGAGTGAGTTGTTTTCCAGAAACCCAAAGGTGGAAGCTCATTAGCAATCTATTTGTGTGTAATACATTTTATAGTAACAAATTAAAAGGAAGTCACAACTGGTCTAGTCAAATTTGCTTCCTGTCCTCTAGTCAGGGACATATCTCCCTGCTGTCAACAGTTCTCTCCAGAAACAGCAAAAGAAAGATCCCAGATCAATCTATGAAACTGAAAAAGGTATTCCCAGAAACACTGAGAAAATGAATGCCAAGGGCTTTTGTTACACTTTACCATGGAGATCAGGAGTGAATGCACCAAACCGAAAACTCACTGCTGTGGAAATAAACACTCAGGGCTAGACTCTGCTTGGAGACAGCAGAATCTGCTACCATTTGCTGCTCTGAGGTGTACAGTGCCTCACACAGCTGGGGAAAGGAGGCAAGACCATGGCTGGCAGTGCAGGAGAGAGTAAGGTGCATCGCTGGCCTCCCCTCTGCGCTGCTATGGTGCCGAGCACTCCCCTCACCGGGCCCCCCAGGCGGGGGAGGGGGTGAGGTGACACCCCCCACGGTGGGGTCCGTGTCCCTTTAAGAGCAGGGCTGAGCCGAGCCGAGCCGAGCCGGCGGGGCGGTGGCTCCGCTCCCGGCTGCAGGCTGATACCGGAGCCTGGGCTGAGAGCCAAGCTCGTCTCCTGCACCAGCTCCGGGGGAGGCTTTGCTGCGGCTCTCCCAGTCCCGGCCACCGCACGGTGTGTGTGTGTGTGGGGGGGGGTTGCTTGAAGCAGGGCAGGACCCGGTGGGGCCGAGGGCTGAACAGACTCGGCCGGGCGGTGCGGGGGCTGCTGGAGGGAAGCTGGGGAAGGGGTGGCACGGCCTCAACCCCCCAGGGCTGCCTGCCTTGCGGAGGAGGCAGAGGGGCGTAAGCCGCAGCAGGACCCCAGCCCCCCGGGGGAGGGGATCTGGGGCAAGCCCAGGGAGGCAGGAGCAGCCCCGGGGGTGCTGGGCGTGTGCAGGGCAGAGCCCCGGGAGAGCCCCAGCCCCGCGGCGGGCAGTGCTGCAGAGGAGGAGCCTGCGCTCCCCGGCGGGCGAGGGGAGCCCCAGGCAGGGGGAGCCGGGCCGCCCGCACCCGCCGCTCGCGGCCGCTCCATGCTGCTCCCAGTACCGCTTTCAGCCGGCGCGGCTGCCCTATCAGCGCTTTTGGATCTTTAAATAGCCGTCCGGGGGGAAATCCCGGACATTTTTAGCTTTTTACAAATTACCCCCGGACGGCTATTTAAAGACCCAAAAGCCGGACATGTCCGGGGAAACCCGGACATATGGTAACCCTATCCAAGAGGCCTGGGCCTCTGACTGACTATTAGTTTGCTGCCCCGCCCTGACCCAGGGCCAGAGCTGTTAATTGTGTGCTCAGCCCCTGCATAAGGCCCTGAGTTCTAAACTGCTAATTGTGTGCTCAGCCCCTGCATAAGGGCCTGAGCTCTGAACTGTTAATTGTGAGCTCAACCCCTGCCCAAAGGTCTGGGCCCTGACTGCTATTAGTTTTGTAGCGGGGCGGCCTGGCTCCCAGGCGCCCCTGGAGGGGACGAGCCCCACCCCGGAACTACTACAGGCGGGGAATGGGCAGAGTTGGGCGGGGGAGGATGGAGTTGGGCGGGGCCGGGGGTGGGAAAGGGGTGGAGCCAGGGCCCCGTGGAGTGTCCTCTTTTTTTATTTTTTAAATATGGTAACCCTAGCAGAGTGGATCTGAGATCAGAACAGGGCCGGTGCAACCACTAGGTGAACTAGGCAGTGGCCTAGGGTGGTAAGTGGTTGGGGGCGCCCAGGGCTGTCCTCTGGCATAGGCAGCTGGGTAGGGCACCAGAAAATTTGGGGCACCACTGAGTTTTAGTGTCCACCCTCCTGCTTTTCCTCTCCCTGTTCTGACCCTTCCTGCCGGCTCTGAGTCTTCCTGGGAAGGGGATCTAGTAGTTAAAAGACAAAAAGTCTCCAGCCTGCCAGACTTATTAGCACAACACTTAAACTGTTAAAGAGCCATTCAAGGGGAAATGAAGCCATGTAATGGGCATTTGCCAACCCCCAGGTATCTACTGTCAGTTTCTGAATGTCCTGACAAAAACAGTTGTGCATGATGGTAATATTTACTCAGAACATGTCAGTCTACAGGACCTTAATTTAAAATTTGCTTTAAAAATATTTCATTAGTGAGCTGGTGAAGATTATAAAATCACATACCTAAAAAATCCTTGCATAGATTTTTTGATGCACAATCATCTTTAGCCTTAAATGCTTGGATCTTCAGACATATGATTTTTTAAATAAATTCTTCAAAAGACCACCCTTATCTATAATACACATTTTAATTACTATAGTAAAAAAACTTACGTCCAAAGTATTCCTGTCCTTTCTGTCCATCCATTTCTCCCTTCACCCCCTCTCCCCCCGCCCCCCACAGTGAAGGAAGCAAAAGCCCTTTGCTTCCAGATAGCTGGACAAAAGAATTTATCTTTCTTTACTTCTGACTATCTGATGAACTAGTTTTAAGCAAAATCAGTACCTTAGTAAGATATAAAACCCTTTGTTATGCCTAAAATCTTTGGAAACATATTTTTTAAAGTTGGTGACATTTCGTAAACATTTGTATTGTTATGGAGATCACACACAGTAAATTAGTGTTCCCTTTTTCTAAGAGCAATGAACATTGTTCTGAACACACTAAACCTCTGTGACTGATTAATTTAAAATAATGTCTGTTTCAGTGAGTTAAATATGTCCATTCTGTGTGAGGGAGAGGGTATAGGGGTCTCTGTGGGGAACTGTGACTCTCCGCCACCATGAGGCAGGCCGGGTGTCTTGTTATTCTTTCTGCCTTGTCCCTCCGCCCCTGCCCCTGCCAGGCTGCAAGCTCAGGCTGCCATCAGTGTAGGGGCACCAGTATAATAACACTGCATAGTGCCCCATAAGTCCTAAGGATGGCCCTGGGGGCGCCAAAAAGCAGTGCCCTGGCTCGGCAGGGAGGAGCCGCCTTCAGGAGGCACTGGAGAGGGGGAGAACCTGGTCTGAGGAGCAGCCCTGGGGCACGGCTGGGCCGTGGGCAGGCTGGCCCCTGGGGTCTGTAAAGGCTTGTTGGGATTTGCCCCTCAATGAACCGATGTTACGGGGGGGGGGTGGAAGTTTCACCTAGGGTGCTCTCTCTTGTGTGGATTGCCTGATGGGTAACAAGGCCTGATCTCTGAGTGAAACATTTCCCACAATCCAAGCCCTTGTGGAGTCGCTCAGCTGTGTGGATTGCCTGATGTTGAACAAGGCTTGACCTGTGTATGAAACTTTTTGCACAGTCCAAGCACTTATGGGGTCTCTCTCCTTTGTGTATTGCCTGATGTTTAAGAGGGCTGACCGGTTTCGGAATCTTTTCCCACAGTCCACGCACCAATAGGGTCTCTCTCCTGTGTGAACTGCCTGATGTTTAAGAAGGTCTGACTTCCAAATGAAACTTTTTCCACAGTCTAAGCACTTATTGGGTCTCTCTCCTGTGTGGCTTAGCTGGAGGTATCTATAATGTTTTTCTTCTGTGTGGCTTCTCTGATAGTTATTAAGGTCTACGTGGTTAGAGAAGATTTTCCCAGGGGACAAGCACTGAAGGGGTTTCTCTCCGATATGGATTGTCTGATGTGTAACAAGCTGTGAACTCAGAATGAATCCTTTCCCACACTGCAGGCAGTGGCAGGGTTTCTCTTCTTGTCTTCTCCCGCACATTTAATGGATTCATCCACTTTCTTCCTTGGGTGGTTTCCCAGCAGCCTCTCTGACCTGTGCCAATTTCCCCAGGTTTCTCCTTGTTCCACGCACAGGGAATAATTCCCTGCAGCTCTTCCCACAAATGTCCCCTGTGGTTCCACTTCCCCGGGAATTTCCTGCTGTTGAGTCTCCTCCTCATTCTCACTGACTCTCTCAGCACCTGCTGGGAGAGAGACAATCCAGACAGGAGTCATTGTGCTGGGGAGAAAGAGGAATAGCACCGAGGGAAAACCCAACACAACATAGTTTCAAAGACTCGAGCAATTGGATTCTGCCTCCACATCCCACCCAGACACTCACAGGGAAGGAAAATTGGGAAGGAAACTCCTGCAGCTAACAGGATGGGCGGAAAGCCGTGAGCGATATCTGCTGACTACAGCCCTGCCCTGGGTGAGATGAGGAAGGACTGAGGGTGCTTACTCACACCATATTTTGGGATTCTCAACTTTTTCTTGCATTCCCCAGATGGTTTGTGTGTCAGTCCTCACCTGTGCGGTCACCTCTTGGGATCTCTCTTTCCTCGCAGGCCTGGAGATCGGGCACCCACGACTCTTCCCCTTGTTCCAGCCGAGTGATCAGATCAGATTTGGGAATGGGACCTCCTGCTCATGGGATGAAATCAGACCAGATCAGGGTGCATGGATTATTGAGAGAGTGTCTGTTCCAACCAGCAAATACTCAC
>NW_027053186.1:0-47908 GCF_011386835.1 Chrysemys picta bellii | reverse complement strand
AGAAAACCAACAGACGCAGAAGGAAGTGCAGGTGGAGCTACAGATGCAGCAGCAGCAATACCTGTGAGAGATCCTGCAAAGGGAAATCAACCCAGGATCTGCTATGCCCATGGACAAAAAGAGCAGAGAAGGAGAGCATGCCTGGGCTGTGCTGAGAAGGTTAGCCCAGGGAGAAGGGCATGAGAAAGTGTACAAGCGTGGCCTAATGCCAAGATGGGAGCAAGAGTTCTTTGTTTTGGGGGCAGAGAAGCAGGCCACATCAAAAGACACGGCCTGCTTAGGAAATTGCTGAGTGGCTGAATGAGGGGCCAGGGCCCTAAGAAGTTAGAAAGAAAGGAGAAGGAGAAGGTGTCCTCTGACACAAACCCCCATGAGGCAGGCAAGGTGGAGGTGGCTGGGGGGCTCCACCAGTATGTCACAGAGCTACTCTCTGTGGATCACCCCGCTCAATGAGTGTTCATTCTAGGAAGCAAGCCGGCTAGACAGTAAAACAGCAGAGGCTGCTCCCAATGCTACACTCGGTTTCTCAGAAATGAGTAGACTTTATGGGCAGAAGAGACCGTTAGAGCATCTAATCTGACCCCCTGCATATCACAGGCCTTTCTGCACCATATGGGGCAGGCAGAGCTCTGCCTGGGCGCAGGGGGAATGGGATGGGGGTAGATCAAGGAAAGGGGGGAGGGGAATGGGTGTGAGGGAAAGAGCTCCTGTCCCAGATGAAGGAATTTGGGGGCAGAGGAAAGGACCCTGCTCCACAGAGAGGGGAGAGGGTTTTTGTGAGTGCCAGGGGGCTCCATTTCCCCTTCCACTAGCTCCCCATTTACAGAGAGCCAGAGCAGTACCTGCAGCAGAGAGCGGGAGTTGCTGGTGGCCTCAGAGGCACAGGCCCTGCAGCGCCTCGGGAACCTGGCGCAAGTGCCGCATGATACGGAGCTGGCGCATCACATTGGCCGTGACGTCCTCCTGCTGCAAGGGAACGAGAACCTGTCTGAGACTCAGACGCCTCCGAGGAATCAGGGGGGATTAACGGCCCCTGGAACCAGCAGCATTTCCACCCAGCCCCTGCCCACCTCTGAGGGATGGATTCCCCCTCCTGACCCCCACAAACAAAGTCTTGTTGTCCTTCCTAGTGACCTCCAGTGGCAACCCCCCTCCTTGTACGGGGAGCTCCTGCCACTTCCCCGTCAGTGCCCCTGACAGCTGTTCCACCTCCAATCCACAGCTCAAGTTCTCAGACCCCTCTCATCCAGCCCCACCCAGGTTGGGTAGGGAGGGGACTGTAGCGGGGGGAGCAGGAGGGATTCTGGCAGCAGTGAAGTGGGATGTGGGGAGGTTGAGACCTTTCCCCAAGTCACCCCAGCCACTAATGCTGAAGCCGCAGGATGGCAGCCCTGGTGAATGGGACGGATCGGCAGCCCCTGCTGACTAGGGTTACCATACGTCCGGTTTTTCCCGGACATGTCCTGCTTTTCGGCAATCAAACGCCCGTCCGGGGGGAATTGCCGAAAAGCCAAACATGTCCGGGAAAATGCCGGCCGGGCACTTCCCCTCCCGCGGCTGCTCTGCTCTGCTCCTCCCCTCTAAGACTTTAAGAGCCGAGCTGACCGAGCCAGCGCTACCGGCTTCGGGCAGCCCGCCCTGCCTCCGGACCCCAAGCCGCTGGCCAGGCACTTCCCTTCCCGGGCTCCAGCTGAGCTGCTCCGCTCCTCCCCTCTCAGACTTTAAGAGCCGAGCTGCCCGAGCCAGCGCTACTGGCTTCGGGCAGCCCCCCCTGCCTCCGGACCCCGAGCCACGGGCCAGGCACTTCCCTTCCCGGGCTCCAGCTGCGCTGGGGAAGGGCCGGCCGGGGGCGCAGGGTCTGGGGGCTGCCCGGCAAACCGTGAAGCCGGTAGCGCTGGGGCAGCCCTTTCCCCATGGCTGGGAGTGGGAGGAAGGAGGGGGCTGAGTTAGGGCGGGGAAGGGGTGGAGTTGGGGCGGGGCTAGGGGTGGGGAAATGGGCGGGGCCAGGGCCCATGGAGGGTCCTCTTTTTTTATTTATTAGACATGGTAACCCTACTGCTGACTGAATCCTCCTGTTCTCTCCAGAAGGGGTCCAGCCTTGCCAGCAGCAGGACAAGCGTCCCCTGCCCATGTGCCTCAGCCTTGCCTGGTCAGACGCCATCATCCGTCAGTCCTTGGCCTCCCAGGCTGCCAGTGATGGGAGCAACTCTGGATGGTGGCTCGGGTGACACAGACACCAGACCACTAGGAATTGGGTGCGGCCCTGTGGGACAGGAGAGTCTCGCAGAGGGCACTTGGGGGACTCTCCTGCCCTTCCCAAGAGCGATAGCACCCTGTCCTAAGAACATAACTCTGGGATGTGGCAAAGCTTGTCATTAATTAACCTGGCTAAAGAGCTGGGTGGAGCTGCTCCGGAGACAAGCTGGCTCGCTCCTGCTCATGGAGGTGAATTCATCTCCCTTCCCAGGAGCACCTGCTCTCCCTTTCATTCCCCACCAGGCTCCTTGTGCCAGGCCAGCGAATGGTCACAGGATGGGAATGAGGCCTGGGCCCCGCCCCAATCTCCTGAGTCTAATGCAGCTGCTCAACTTTTCCCCCATCAGCTGCTGGGTTTCCCCCAGGAGGGAGTAGGTGACAGGGAGAGAGAGACACACACATTTGTCCTTCTGGTTGCAGGGCTTGTGTCCTTCCAATCCCATTGGTGGCTGCACAGTGGGCAGAGTCCTCGCTGCGTGCCTGGCCCAACAGAATTGCAGGGCGTGGTGTGGAACACAGAAAGAGATAGAGAGACTCATCCTCCAGCCGGGGTCAGTCTGAGAGAAATTGGCTGGGGTCCCAGTCTCACTCTTCTAGCGGGTGCCATTTCCCAGCTGGGTTCCTTATCCCTCTGGTGCAGCAGCAGCTGGTAGAGCCGGTAAACCCCATCCCTGGCCTGCCGGCTGATGTCCTTGGCTGGGTCACTGACGGACAGAGCCAGCTGTGCCATGTGGTGACCCATCCTGGGGAATTCCGCTGAGTTCTAATGGACGGGAGAGGGAGAGGGGACTCCATCAGCATTTTCCTGTTAGCTCCCAGTCCCCCCGGGCCAGGACTCTCCTTCCCCTCAGCCCCTCTGCAGGAGATGCTAGAGGATAGGAGCTAGAGCCAGACCCTTAATTTCCTCTGCCCCCAAGGAAGCCTGCAGCACAGGGCTGTGGACAGGGCCCTCCATGAGGACTTGCTTCCCCAGCTGCTCCAGGATGACAGGGAGGCATGAACCTGGAGCACAGTCCCCTTAAAAGCCCAGAGTCACCACTTAACTAGGACAAGAAGAACTTGACTCAAGCCAGGCTCCCTCTCTGCTCTGACTCTGCCTTCCCAAGAGGAACACTCCTAACCCACAGCCCCTGCAGCAGCAGATCCTACAGCCCGTCAGAGCCAGATCACCTACCCCTGGAGTCAGGAAGCTGGGGTCAGAGATCACTTACGTCAAACTCAGGGAGGGTGATGGTGAATCTGAGCAGGGCCGTGCTGCTCTTAACGGCCCTGGCTCTCTCTCGCGGCACCCTGGACACGATCCAGTAGTTAATGTGCTGTGGGGAAAGGAGGCATTGCACTGACTGCCCTGACCAAGGATGCCCACTGGGGGCCCGGCTAGGAGGACAGACTGGAAAATGGATCTAAGAGTGAAGGTAAAATTGCCCCCACCCCTCTCATCGGGCTCACCTCCAAGATGTAGTGGAGCCTGTCGGTGTCTGGGGACTCTGCCAGCAGGTTCCCCAGCATGGCGTCCAGGAGGTCTGGCAAGACCCTAGGCAGATCCTGAAAGCAAGGGAGAGCCATGGGTCAGAGTTAGGGAAACTGGGGCTAAACTTGCCACAGGATGGGAAGTGGGGTCTCTGGGAAGCACTGGTGTGACCCCCAAACACATATCCTGGCCTCTCTCCTTCACATCCCACTGCAGGCAATTAGCAAGGACTCATGGCAGGATGACAGCTGGCTCTTCAATCCATGACTTTAGCTGATCTACCTGCACTTGGGCGGTGTCCTTCTCCATGCCCAGGGTGAAGACGGCGTGCAGGGCAGCTCGAAGGAGGTGGGTCTCCAGCTCTGGCTCCACAGCAGGTGTCATGGTGCTGGAAGAGAGAGGAGCCGGTATTAGACTGTGCAGTGCGGGGATGGGACTGGCACCAACACGCAGGTTAAACTGCAGGGAAATAGGCACAGGCTGGCAAGAAGGGAAACTGAGGCACCGAGCCAGGGAATGACAAGGCCAAGGTTTCTCAGACAGACAGTGGCAGGGCAGGAATAGCACCTGTTCCCTGCACCCTGCTGCCCCTCCTGTATCTGATCCTGGGAGTGAGCCTCTCCCCAAAGCCGTTGCAATGTTACTGGAGTGAAAAGAACAGCCCAGCCAGGAGAGAGTGACCCTTCCCCGCACCTCTGCCAGAGGAGCCACCCTTGGGCGGTGACCTGGGAGTGGGAGTGGGAGGGGCAGTGACTGCCAGCCCTGGGCCTGAGCAGCACTGGGGTTAGGGGAACCGGGCCGGAGGGTCTCGGTACCTGAGGTTGCCCACAGCAATCAGGGAGTTAGCGAGGACGGCGCCGGGTGGAGAGTTATCAGGCAGCTCCTCAATGAGCTCCTGTGAGACCCAAAGGAGACAAAGGAGCGTGTGAGATTCGGGCCACACTGGACATTGCTGGTTTCCTATTGACCTGTGGGACTTTGGGCAAGTTGCTCCCCGTTCTAGGCTCTGTCCCCAGCAGTCAAATGGGGATTTCAAACTTTCCCACTATTGGAAAGTGCTGGGAGAATCCCCCAGCAAAAGCTGCTCTGACAGTGCTAAGCAGCATCTGACCATTAGAGGTCAGAGCACACTGCCCAGGAGGAGGAGTGTTTGGTTCTGGGCTGTTGGAGTACGGGCTTTCAACCATCTGTGCACACATATTATACTAATTGCATCTAGACCACATCTCCCTAGTTTGTTTGTGAGAATGTCCTTATTAACACCAAGATGGATCACATCTACTGTTTACCCACCTCCACTAGGCCCGTAACCCTGCCAAAGAAGGAGCTAGGATTTGTTTGGAATGATTTGTTCTTGACAAGTCCATGCTCACTAGTCCTAAGAACCAAATTGTCCTGTAGGTGCTGACAAACTGATTGTTTAATAAGGAGTTCCAGTATCTTTCCAGGTATGTTAATGGATGGGAAGACGTTCTTTTTCAGGGATCTCTGACGAGAACTGGGGCACAGCACGTAGTTTGTTGAGGCCATAAAATGGAGACAGGCACCTCTTCTCTTCTCCCAGCACCCCAGATACCTAAAAGGGTGGGACTCACATCCCTCAATGGGCTTTAAAAAAGACAATGGTTACAATGTGGCCCCAACCATTTCTGGTTTCTGCAGACTAGATGTTTTAGCAAAGTTTAGAATTCCTTGGTGCTCAACACCGTGAAACTCCCCTTTCTCCTTTACAAAGGGCTTTAACGCCCCTTATCTCACCCAGGCTCTCGACTGCCCAAAGTTGGAGAATTGTCCCTGTTCCCACTGCAGAGCACCCCCCACGACACACACACAGAGTCCTCCTGGTGGTGGGAGGGGAACAGAGGAAAGGACAGAAGACGTAAGAGATGAAGAGAAAGGAGGGAGGGATGGAGGAAAAGGTAAAACAAAAAGGACAAACCCTAATGTCCCCAGTGATTCTAAGGGACAAAATCCCAGGTGGGGAATAAAATTCGACCACCTTAAGCTAGTGTTTTCCATGCCTAGAATTCAGCTGGCGCCAGATGCATCAGACTCAACAGGTTCCAAACCTCTCGGAGGCTCTTACCTTCTAAACAGGGACGTCTGTTTTCTAGTAAAATCAGGAAAAAGAAAAGAGAAAACTCAAAAGAGGTTCCTCCTGGCGCTCACGTACGTGACCCTTAATACTCTCTCAGTCCTCAAAGAGAGACCTCGAGAAGGAGACTTGCTGAAGCAAAGCTACAGGGGACTCTGAGGTTTCCCTGGCCCTGCGCCCCTGTCCTGCCTGGCTGATGTCAGCATCTCTCTGTGAGGTCACCAGCTCCCCAGCACCTTTGACCAATAGCCTGAGATCCTGCAAAAGGCCTTTGTGATGTCACTGCCACACCCACTCCTCCCCTGCAGTGCTAATGTCCTGCCACAGGGCAGACACTTTGGAGGTTTGAGCTACACAAAGAGGAGACACTTAGATCTCAAAAATTAGATGAGATGTTTCAGTCTGAGCTAAGTAGTTGCTGCTCTTAACAATTGCAACATAATAAAATACAAATAAAATAGACTATTTCAGCCATTCTATGATGTCCTAATCTGATCTGAGTAAACGTGATAGGACACCTCATCTTACGCACTGCTCCTAGTGACACTCTCCAATAGATCCCCATCCTCCACCTGTCGGGAGGTAGGTAGGAGCGGATTGTTATCCCTACTTGAAAGAGGGAGAAGCTAAGGCTGAGAAAGGAGAATTGACTTGTCTTAGGTCACACAGCCAGTCCGTGGCAGAGTTGGGAATAGGACCCAAGAGCCCTGATTTTCAAACTAACCATCGGATCTTGAATTTCAGACATTGAATGACCTGAATAAAGTGTTCTCAAGTGAGTTCCAGACCAGCAAGAGTTCATAGTAATTATTCAGCAAGTATTTTAGGAGAACTGGAATGGTAGAGAAAATAATGAACTGCAGAGAAGCAGCAAAATTTGTTGAACATATGACTGGTTATGACTATTTACTTGTTCTTAAAAGAAAACAACAGGGACCTGAGTCTCCTCCCTGTCAATAACCCCCTGCTCAGCCAATCAGGGTAGAGACCGAGGGGCGGGGGGATGAGGGTTCTCACCAGAGAGCCCAAAGGATGGCCCAGGTCACCGCTGGGGATCACTGTCTGAGCACTATTTCAACGCCACATTTTTCGGTGGACCTCCCACAATGGGAGTTGTAGAGCACCCCCCACGACACACACACACCCCTCCTGGTGGTGGGAGGGGAACGGGGAAAGGACAAAAGAAGTAAGAGATGAAGAGAAAGGAGGGAGGGATGGAGGAAAAGGTAAAACAAAAAGGACAAACCTTAATGTCCCCAGAGATTCTAAGGGACAAAATCCCAGGTGGGGAATAAAATTTGGCCACCTTAAGCTAGTGTTTTCCATGCCTAAAATTCAGCTGGCGCCAGATGCATCAGACTCAACAGGTTCCAAACCTCTCGGAGGCTCTTACCTTCTAAACAGGGACGTCAGTTTTCTAGTGAAATCAGGAAAAAGAAAGGAGAAAACTCAAAAGAGGTTCCTCCTGGTGCTCACATACATGAACCCAAATACTCTCTCAGACCTCAAAGAGAGATCTCGAGAAGGGGACTTGCTGAAGCAAAGCCACAGGGGTCTCTGAGGTTTCCCTGGCCCTGCGCCCCTGTCCTGCCTGGCTGATGTCAGCATCCCTCTGTGAGGTCACCACCTCCCCTGCACCTTTGGCCAATAGGCTGAGGTTCTGCAAAAGGCCTTTGTGATGTCACTGCCACACACACCCCTCCCCTGCAGTGCTAATGTCCTGCCACAGGGCTGACACTCTGGAGGTTTGAGCTACTCCCTGTGGATCACCCCACTCAATGAGTGTTCATTCTAGAAAGCAAGCCGGCTAGACAGTAAAACATCACAAGCTGCTCCCAATGCTACACTCGGTTTCTCAGCAATGAGTAGACTTTATGGGCAGCAGAGACCGTTAGAGCATCTAATCTGACCCCCTGCATATCACAGGCCTCCTGTCTACCACAATAGCTACTTTTGGGGCAAACACATTCCGGAAAGGCATCTAGTCTTTATTAATGACATCAAGAGATGGAGAATCCACCACTTTCCTTGGTAGCTTCTTCCTGTGGTCAATCATCCTCGCTGTTGAATATTTGTGCCTTATTTGTCATAGGAATTTGTCTCTTTTCACCTTCCAGCCATTGGGTCTTGTTCTGCCTTTCTCTGCTAGACTAGAGAGCCCTTTAATACCCAGTATTTTCTCTCCATTAAGGCACTTCAACACTTCAATGAAGTCCCCTTCAATCTTCTTTTGATAAGCTAAACAGGTTGAGCTCTTTCCATAGCTCACTAGAAGGCATTTTTCTCCAGCCCTCAGAACATTTCATGGCTCTTTGCTGCCCCAGCTCCAATTTCTAGGACCATCTTTTTCAAAGGAGGACACCAAGACTGGAGGCAGTATTCCAATAGCAGTCTCACTGCTGCTGTGTCACCTCCCTATCCTACTCACGGCTCTGCTCCTACGTCTAATGATGGCTTTAGCCCTGTTCACCACAGCATCACACTGGGAGCTCATGTTGAGTGGCTTCTCCACTCTGGCCCCTAAATCCTTTTCAGAGTCACTGCTTTCCTGGATCCACGTCCCCATTCTGGAGGTGTGGCCGGCGTGCCTTGTTGCCACGTATAGGACCTTGCATTGGGCTCTGCTCAAACTTGTTTTCTTTGAATGGGTCCAGCTGGCCGAATGAGCCAGATCGCTCTGTATCACTGCCCTCTCCCCATCAGGAATTACCACTCTGCCTGTATTTTGTCACCCCTCAATCTTATCCGCAGTGATTGTATGTTTTCTCCCAATTCATTGATAACAATTATTTTAAAAAATTAGTCCTTGAGAGCTTCTTCAGACCCTTAGTACCCAGGACCTGCTCCCCACATCACAGTGAGAAATGCTGTCCAGCCCTGCTGGTACAGAGGGGATAAGCACAGAACAAACGTACCTTTAGGAGCTGTGTTGTCCATAGGCTCTGAACAACATGTGGGGGTCAGCAGATTACAAACGCACGACAGACCTGTAGTGTAGACAGGTCCCAACTGTGTCTCGGTTTCCCACCCTGTAAAATGGGGAGAAGAAACAAAACCTTGATTAGCTCCTTGACAGCTGGGGAAACCGAGGCACCCAGCGGTGCAGAGACTCGCTCATGGTCCCAAAGCCAGGAATAGAAAACAGCAGATCTGATAGCCAGGCCTGGGACCTAACCCTGGTTTTCCTGGCCTTGCTGCTCTAAGTTTAGTCACAGCCGCCATGTCTTTTCCCCCGTGTCCCTTAACCCCACGTCACTGCAGAAGAGAGATTTTCTGGTAGCCAGCTGGCTCTCCTGCATGTGGATGTCGTTCCAAAAGACGTGCTCTGACTCAGTCCCATGCTATGGTTGGCTGAAGGAACCACGTGGTCACATTCTAGCCCTGAGTTCTACAGGAGGGGCGACTAGATGCACATAATGGTCCTTTCTGACCTGAACCTCTATCAATCGCTACATTTTCTGCTGCTAGGAAGAGAACTCTGGACCTATTTTCTCTCATTCACTTTCAGTCGGAATAATTTCAATCCAGGCCAAAGGATTTCCTCTTCCATTGTGTCTTCAGCACCTTTGGGAGCAACCAGTTACTGTTACCCACAGGTTACCAGTTTCAACCTGTCCCAGGGTGAGATGGCAGGGAAAGGGGTTGGAGCTCAACTGCACCTGGCCCAGGTGATGCAGGTCCCTAGGGTGAAGGGAATAAGTGTGGGGGTCACGTGACAAGACGCAGCCTGTGACTAGGACCCAGGCCTGCTGAGAGATAGAAGGGCAGCCTGTACTCAGCCAGGAGAGAGACCCCAAGGGAAGCAGGCATGGGAGGGGCTTGGAGAGTCCTTCAAAGGTCAGGGACAAGCTGGGAAGGGGCCAGGCTGAGCACTAAGGACAAGGCCCTAGGAGGGAAAGACAGGGCAGTTTAGGAGATGGGGCAGATAGTCCAGTTGGTTTCGGCTCCCAGGACCAGACACCCAGAGGTGAAGGTGATTGTCGGGGCTTCTGTCCTTCTTCCCCAGTGTAGATTTGATAGTGGAGAAGACTGATGCCGTAAGGGGGAAGTGAGTTACCCCAAGGTCACCCAGTGAGTTTATATCACCAATGCATACTCGGAAGGATCTAATAGAAATATGGATTTTCCAGTCTCTTCTTTCTAGGAGTCCCCAGGGCTAAGGTAAAACCCCTGCGGCCCCTCCCCATTCTGCTCACCTCCAAGATGTGCTGGAGTTTGTCTGTGCTGGGGGGTGCTGTCAGCAGGATCGAGAGCTCGTCATCCATGTTCTCTGGGCAGGCCTTGCTCAGAGCCTGCCAGCGGAGGGAGACCAGGGGTCAGGAGCCTGCATTAGCACCGGTGTGCCATTGACCAAGAGCTGGCTGAGGTAAGCGCCGCCTGGCCGGAGCTCGCACCCAGAAACCCTGCCCCAGGTCGGAACCCCCTCCCACACCCAAATTCCCTCCCAGACCTCACACCCGGCACCCCAACCCCCTGCCCCAGGTCGGAACCCCCTCCTGTACCCTAATCCCTCCCAGACCCCACACCCCCACCCCAATCCCCTACCCCAGCCCTGAGCCCCCTCCCGCACCCAAACTCCCTCCCAGAGTCCGCACCCCAACCCTCTGTCCCAGCCCGGATCCCCCTCTGGCACCCCAACCCCCTAATCTCCAGCCCAATCCCAGAGCCCGCATCCCCACCGGAGCCCTCACCCCTCCCTGCACTCCAACCCCCAGCTCCAGCCCAGTGAAAGTGAGTGAGGGTGTGAGAGCGAACGACTGAGAGAGGTGGGCTGGGCTGGAGTGAGTGGGGGTGGGGCCTTGGGGAAGGGCATGAAAGGGGTTGGGTCAAGGGCGTTTGGTTTTGTGCAAGTAGAAAGTTGGCAACCCTACTTAAGGACCTTTGAAAAGCAGCCTCCTTAGCACCGCTCCTGATACCAGGGGCCAAGGCGCCCCCGGACATGAGAACCACAATAGGCCAGAGCAAAACGCTGCGTTAGAAATCGGAGCTCAGGCTGCCAAGCGAACGATAGCTGACAGACAGGAGATGCAGGAATTAAGGTTGTGCCTTCAGCCAGCAACTGGTATTCATCCGTTTGCACCACACACACACCTGTAGGCAGGGCCACTATTTCCTTGTCTGTCTGCCTGTTTAGCGTCTCTCGGTCCTTACTGTGCCCATCACCGTGGTGTCTGAGTGGCAAACCAAGGGTTTGACGTGTGCATATGAAACTGCCTGACTGGAAGGACGTGGTTTGGTGTGGATCAGTGACTGCTGGGGCAATTGGTGGCAGAAGGCTCTGAGGGCCTGGCTCATTCCGACCTGGCTCATTCCAATGGCTTCTACAGCTGAGAGCAGCCCAGTCTCCTGCCTGGGTCCGACGCAAACCAGGAAGTACAGGACCACGGTTAATAAGAACAGCTCAAAAGATCATTTTCGCTGACCCAGCCCTGCACAGATTTCCAGCTTAGGTTTGCATTTTCAGCAAAAGTTCTTCTTGATTATTTTCTCCCAACCCCCTTCTGCCTCCATAATAGCCAGCCACCCCGTCAGTCGCATCCTGGGGCGCTCCAGGGACAGCGTGTGTATGTGTATGTGTACATCTGTACCTATGTGTATGTGTACATGTGTGTATGTATGCGTGTACGTGTATGTGCACATGAGTGTGTGCACATGTGAGTGTGCGTGTGTATGTGTGTACATGTACCCCAGTCAGATGTATACATCTGGATTTCCTTTGAAAGAATTTTCAAATTGAGCTGATCAAGTGCAATGGCAAAGCACCCAATTCCTCTGCCCCCCAACTGCCTTCGTTGCTTTAACGTACAACCTGCTCTGCTGGCACCTCTGACTCCTGAAAGCCCTAACGCTCCAGGGGAGCAGGCCGTACCCTGCCCTGCCCTGGCTGCCCCGGGTGTTACCTCGGAGGGAATCGTTCCAGATTCCAATGGGTGGCAGGTCCAGGGAAGAGCCTTATCTGGGGGGAGGCTGTACCAGACCCGCCCGACCCAGGCAGGCTCCCAGGTACTCTCTGCTCGGGGCTGATAAGGCTCCTTAGCAGTTTCTCTCCAAACAAATTCCAGTTCAAGATACCTGAGAGCTCCACAGCAGGGCAGCATCCCCAGAGCGCAGCAGGGCGGGGGTTAGGGGGAGCAGTCGGTAGCAGCACCTGCTCCTCGTACGGCAGGAGCGAGAAGTGCCAGCCTCTCTGCACAGAGCAGCAGCGTTCAGCATGGGCCAGACGTGCTGCGGTGATGGGTAAGAGCGGGCTCGGAGAGCCAGAGGGTCTGTGGGGCAGCGCTGGGCCCTTCTGCTCCGCACTAGGGCCGGGTGGGCGTGTTCAGCTGGGATTGGAACCCACCAGCACTTGTGGGTGTGAATGTGGGGCTGGAACTCAATGTGGGGCGCTACTGGGGGGAAGGGCAGAGAGACACCTGGGCTGAGACCCCAGCTCCAGGGAGACAGTAACTCCTGCCCAGCCGGGTAAAATTGCCCAGCTGTGTGACAGCCCCCCCATCCCCGAGGGGTTCCCACCCGCCCCGGTATGTCACAGCAGGGTAATGTGCATACTGAACGGCAGGGGTTGCCAGAGACTGGCTGGGAGAGGCCTTTGGGGATGGAGGAAGCAGCACTAAGGTACATGCCAACCTCCCTACAGAGGAGGGGCCGTGCCCCACAGGTGTGGGGCAGGGAGCTGGGACACTGCGTGGTGGGTCATTGTCTGGCCCAGGCCCTTCCTAGCTGGAGGCCGAGGCATTTTCTTCAGGTCACCTTCCGCTGCAGCTTGGCCACGGGCCCCCATACCCTCTAGCCCAGCCAGGAAACCCAAGTGGGGATTGTCACGGCTGGCTCCTCCCTGCCGCCAGCAGCTCTTCACTGCCAGGGAATTCCTGAAATCCTGTGTGCTCCTCCCCCCACACCTCCTGGGGCTGTGAGTGCCCTCCTCCCGGACAGCCCCCCCCCCCCCGAGAGCTCTGAGTGCCCCTGGCCAGTCCCTCCCCTCAGCCCCCCCCCACTTCCTGGGGCTCTGAGTGCCCTCAGACAGTCCCCCTCCCACACCCCGGGGCTGAGTGACCTTGGCCAACCCCCGTCCCTTCAGGAGGAACTCCCAGTACCCACCCAGCCCCCACACCTCAGGGTTCCCCTCCCTGCGGCTCTGTGGCCATACCCCCACCAGGGCCGACTTTAGGCCAATTCAACCAATTCCCCTGAATCGGGCCCCAGGCCCAAGCCCCGGTACGGTGTACCGGCAAGAGCCAGTGCGCTGTACCAGGGTGGTCCGGCTTCCCCAGGGGGCAATTTAAAGGACCTAGGGCTCCCAGCAGGGGCCAGAGCCCCAGGCCCTTTAAATTGCCACCAGACCCCCACTGCTGGAGCCCTGGGGTAGGGCTGCGGGGCTCTGGGGGCTATTTAAAAAGTCTGGGACTCCCGCTGCCTCTACCGCCCTGGCCCTTTAAATAGCCACTGGAGCCCCGCTGCTTCCCCAGGGCTCCCGCGGCTATTTAAAGGGCCGGGGCGGTAGAAGCAGGGGAGCCCTGAGCCCTTTAAATAGCCCCCAGAGCCCTGGGATAGCGGGGGACTCGGGGGCTATTTAAAGCTGCCTCTGCTGCACCCCGTCCCCGCACCAGCCCCGCACCGCCTGCCCTGCCCGCAGCCAGCCCCGTCTCCAGCCAGCCCTGCACCCCCTGTCCGCAGCCAGCCCCTGCTGCACCCCTGCCCTACCTCCAGCCCCGCCACCCCTGTTCTGCCCGCACCAGCCCCGCCCCCCTGCCCTGCCTGCAGCCAGCCCTGCACCCCCTGCCCACAGCCAGCCTCTGCCGCACCCCCTGCCCTGTCTCCAGGCAACCCCTGCCGCACCCCCCTGCGGCCCTGCCCAAAGCCAGCCAGCCCCACACACCCCTGTCTCCAGCCAGCCCCGCACCCCTTGCCCTGCCTGCAGCCAGACCCTACCTCCAGTGAGCCCCTGCCCAGCCTCCAGCCAGCCCCATGTCCACTGGTGCCCTGCAGTTCCCAGGGCAGTAACCCTGCACACCTGCTTCAATGAGGGGGGCAGGGAGCAGCTGGGACCCACACATGTGCACACCACTAGGGTGACCAGACAGCAAGTGTGAAAAATCGGGACAGGGGGTGGGGGATAATAGGATCCTATAAGAAAAAGACCCAAAAATCAGGACTGTCCCTATAAAATCAGGACATTTGGTCACCCTAGCACACCCCCAGGGAGTGGCGGGGACCACACACGAGAAACGGAGCTCATTAATAACCAATCAACAGCATATATGATGCAATGTACAGAATATATAATTTTATTTTTTATATAGTTATGGAAAGTAAATAATACATGGAAGAAATTAAAGGCTTTTTTTTCCATTATTTTTTTTGTTAGTCATCCCTGCCGGGGCCCCGCCAAAAATGTTCGATTTGGGCCCCGTCCTTCCTAAAGCCGGCGCTGCTGGAGAGAACAGGAGGATTCAGTCAGCAGGGGCTGCCGATCCGTCCCATTCACCAGGGCTGCCATCCTGCGGCTTCAGCATTAGTGGCTGGGGTGACTTGGGGAAAAGGTCTCAACCTCCCCACATCCCACTTCACTGCTGCCAGAATCCCTCCTGCCCCCCCGCTACAGTCCCCTCCCTACCCAACCTGGGTGGGGCTGGAGGAGAGGGGTCTGAGAACTTGAGCTGTGGATTAGAGGTGGAAGAGCGGTCAGGGGCACTGACGGGGAAGTGGCAGGAGCTCCCCGTACAAGGAAGGGGGTTGCCACTGGAGGTCACTAGGAAGGACAACAAGACTCCATCCTGGGGGTCAGGAGGGGGAATCCATCCCTCAGAGGTGGGCAGGGGCTGGGTGGAAATGCTGCTGGTTCCAGGGGCCGTTAATCCCCCCTGATTCCTCGGAGGCGTCTGAGTCTCAGACAGGTTCTCGTTCCCTTGCAGCAGGAGGACGTCACGGCCAATGTGATGCGCCAGCTCCGTATCATGCGGCACTTGCACCAGGTGCCCGAGGCGCTGCAGGGCCTGTGCCTCTGAGGCCACCAGCAATTCCCGCTCCCTGCTGGAGGTACTGCTCTCGCTCTCTGTAAATTGGGAGCTAGTGGAAGGGGAAATGGAGCCCCCTGGCACTCACAGAAAGCTGATTACAGAATGAGCCCGAACTGAGAGGCACCATATCCGCCCCCCTAAAGAGCCAGACTTCAGTGGTGATACAGCCCAACCGGGGTAGCAACAGGATTGAGAACGAGGTAGGAAGTTCAGAGCAGCAAGGAAAGCCTGGAGGGGAACTTGAGAAGAGAGGTTGGAAAAGTGCAGCAAAGAGAAAGGAGCAGACCTAGCTGTTGGGTCCAGGGCCCTGGGCTGCTATCAATGTCAGGGTGGGACTGGGTTCCCCTACCGGCCCCAGAGGAGGCGGCGTACACGCACCTGGAGAGGGTTCCCAAGCCCAGCAAGGGGGCTACAGGCTGAGCAATGCCCCAGCGATGGCAGAAGGACTTCTGTCTGTGGAAAGACCTCTTTGGACTTTTAGTGTGAGGCAAGCTGGGCCCCAGAAGGGTGGACTAAAGGTGGTAACCTGGCCGGAGTTACCAGGCAGAGAAACTGCCGTGGTGCTGGAGCGACCATGGATGGGGGACGCTAGCCCAGCGAGAGGGCTGTGATGCCATGCCTGGCCGCCGGGGGGCACCTAACGATGAGTAGATTCATTTATGATTAGCATAGTTGGCAGGATTGAGTTCCCCCTGTGATCCGTGAGGGAAGTCTTGGTTGCTGAAGGAATCATAGAATATCAGGGTTGGAAGGGACCTCCGGAGGTCATCTAGTCCAACCCCCTGCTAAAAGCAGGACCAATCCCCAGACAGTTTTTTGCCCTCATCCCTAAATGGCCCCCTCAAGGATTGAGCTCACAACCCCGGGTGTAGCAGGCCAATGCTCAAACCACTGAGCTATCCCTCCCCCAAGCAGGTGTATCAAGGGACCAAGCTGGTCGCTGGATTTCCCACTTCAGTTCCAGGGACTGGCTAAGCAGCCAAAACAGATCTAGGGGTTTCTCCTGCAGCTCCTAGAAAACCAACAGATGCAGAAGGAAGTGCAGGTGGAGCTACAGATGCAGCAGCAGCAATACCTGTGAGAGATCCTGCAAAGGGAAATCAACCCAGGATCTGCTATGCCCATGGACAAAAAGAGCAGAGAAGGAGAGCATGCCTGGGCTGTGCTGAGAAGGTTAGCCCAGGGAGAAGGGCATGAGAAAGTGTACAAGCGTGGCCTAATGCCAAGATGGGAGCAAGAGTTCTTTGTTTTGGGGGCAGAGAAGCAGGCCACATCAAAAGACACGGCCTGCTTAGGAAATTGCTGAGTGGCTGAATGAGGGGCCAGGGCCCTAAGAAGTTAGAAAGAAAGGAGAAGGAGAAGGTGTCCTCTGACACAAACCCCCATGAGGCAGGCAAGGTGGAGGTGGCTGGGGGGCTCCACCAGTATGTCACAGAGCTACTCTCTGTGGATCACCCCGCTCAATGAGTGTTCATTCTAGGAAGCAAGCCGGCTAGACAGTAAAACAGCAGAGGCTGCTCCCAATGCTACACTCGGTTTCTCAGAAATGAGTAGACTTTATGGGCAGAAGAGACCGTTAGAGCATCTAATCTGACCCCCTGCATATCACAGGCCTTTCTGCACCATATGGGGCAGGCAGAGCTCTGCCTGGGCGCAGGGGGAATGGGATGGGGGTAGATCAAGGAAAGGGGGGAGGGGAATGGGTGTGAGGGAAAGAGCTCCTGTCCCAGATGAAGGAATTTGGGGGCAGAGGAAAGGACCCTGCTCCACAGAGAGGGGAGAGGGTTTCTGTGAGTGCCAGGGGGCTCCATTTCCCCTTCCACTAGCTCCCCATTTACAGAGAGCCAGAGCAGTACCTGCAGCAGAGAGCGGGAGTTGCTGGTGGCCTCAGAGGCACAGGCCCTGCAGCGCCTCGGGAACCTGGCGCAAGTGCTGCATGATACGGAGCTGGCGCATCACATTGGCCGTGACGTCCTCCTGCTGCAAGGGAACGAGAACCTGTCTGAGACTCAGACGCCTCCGAGGAATCAGGGGGGATTAACGGCCCCTGGAACCAGCAGCATTTCCACCCAGCCCCTGCCCACCTCTGAGGGATGGATTCCCCCTCCTGACCCCCACAAACAAAGTCTTGTTGTCCTTCCTAGTGACCTCCAGTGGCAACCCCCCTCCTTGTACGGGGAGCTCCTGCCACTTCCCCATCAGTGCCCCTGACAGCTGTTCCACCTCCAATCCACAGCTCAAGTTCTCAGACCCCTCTCATCCAGCCCCACCCAGGTTGGGTAGGGAGGGGACTGTAGCGGGGGGAGCAGGAGGGATTCTGGCAGCAGTGAAGTGGGATGTGGGGAGGTTGAGACCTTTCCCCAAGTCACCCCAGCCACTAATGCTGAAGCCGCAGGATGGCAGCCCTGGTGAATGGGACGGATCGGCAGCCCCTGCTGACTAGGGTTACCATACGTCCGGTTTTTCCCGGACATGTCCTGCTTTTCGGCAATCAAACGCCCGTCCGGGGGGAATTGCCGAAAAGCCAAACATGTCCGGGAAAATGCCGGCCGGGCACTTCCCCTCCCGCGGCTGCTCTGCTCTGCTCCTCCCCTCTAAGACTTTAAGAGCCGAGCTGACCGAGCCAGCGCTACCGGCTTCGGGCAGCCCCCCCTGCCTCCGGACCCGCAGCCGCTGGCCAGGCACTTCCCTTCCCGGGCTCCAGCTGAGCTGCTCCGCTCCTCCCCTCTCAGACTTTAAGAGCCGAGCTGCCCGAGCCAGCGCTACTGGCTTCGGGCAGCCCCCCCTGCCTCCGGACCCCGAGCCACGGGCCAGGCACTTCCCTTCCCGGGCTCCAGCTGCGCTGGGGAAGCGCCGGCCGGGGGCGCAGGGTCTGGGGGCTGCCCGGCAAACCGTGAAGCCGGTAGCGCTGGGGCAGCCCTTTCCCCATGGCTGGGAGTGGGAGGAAGGAGGGGGCTGAGTTAGGGCGGGGAAGGGGTGGAGTTGGGGCGGGGCTAGGGGTGGGGAAATGGGCGGGGCCAGGGCCCATGGAGGGTCCTCTTTTTTTATTTATTAGACATGGTAACCCTACTGCTGACTGAATCCTCCTGTTCTCTCCAGAAGGGGTCCAGCCTTGCCAGCAGCAGGACAAGCATCCCCTGCCCATGTGCCTCAGCCTTGCCTGGTCAGACGCCATCACCCGTCAGTCCTTGGCCTCCCAGGCTGCCAGTGATGGGAGCAACTCTGGATGGTGGCTCGGGTGACACAGACACCAGACCACTAGGAATTGGGTGCGGCCCTGTGGGACAGGAGAGTCTCGCAGAGGGCACTTGGGGGACTCTCCTGCCCTTCCCAAGAGCGATAGCACCCTGTCCTAAGAACATAACTCTGGGATGTGGCAAAGCTTGTCATTAATTAACCTGGCTAAAGAGCTGGGTGGAGCTGCTCCGGAGACAAGCTGGCTCGCTCCTGCTCATGGAGGTGAATTCATCTCCCTTCCCAGGAGCACCTGCTCTCCCTTTCATTCCCCACCAGGCTCCTTGTGCCAGGCCAGCGAATGGCCACAGGATGGGAATGAGGCCTGGGCCCCGCCCCAATCTCCTGAGTCTAATGCAGCTGCTCAACTTTTCCCCCATCAGCTGCTGGGTTTCCCCCAGGAGGGAGTAGGTGACAGGGAGAGAGACACACACATTTGTCCTTCTGGTTGCAGGGCTTGTGTCCTTCCAATCCCATTGGTGGCTGCACAGTGGGCAGAGTCCTCGCTGCGTGCCTGGCCCAACAGAATTGCAGGGCGTGGTGTGGAACACAGAAAGAGATAGAGAGACTCATCCTCCAGCCGGGGTCAGTCTGAGAGAAATTGGCTGGGGTCCCAGTCTCACTCTTCTAGCGGGTGCCATTTCCCAGCTGGGTTCCTTATCCCTCTGGTGCAGCAGCAGCTGGTAGAGCCGGTAAACCCCATCCCTGGCCTGCCGGCTGATGTCCTTGGCTGGGTCACTGACGGACAGAGCCAGCTGTGCCATGTGGTGACCCATCCTGGGGAATTCCGCTGAGTTCTAATGGACGGGAGAGGGAGAGGGGACTCCATCAGCATTTTCCTGTCGGCTCCCAGTCCCCCCTGGGCCAGGACTCTCCTTCCCCTCAGCCCCTCTGCAGGAGATGCTAGAGGATAGGAGCTAGAGCCAGACCCTTAATTTCCTCTGCCCCCAAGGAAGCCTGGAGCACAGGGCTGTGGACAGGGCCCTCCATGAGGACTTCACAGAATCACAGAATCACAGAATATCAGAGTTGGAAGGGACCTCAAGAGGTCATCTAGTCCAACCCCCTGCTCAAAGCAGGACCAATTCCCAGCTAAATCATCCCAGCCAGGGCTTTGTCAAGCCGGGCCTTAAAAACCTCCAAGGAAGGAGACTCCACCACCTCCCTAGGTAACGCATTCCAGTGTTTCACCACCCTCCTAGTGAAATAGTTTTTCCTGATATCCAACCTGAACCTCCCCCACCTTGCTTCCCCAGCTGCTCCAGGATGACAGGGAGGCATGAACCTGGAGCACAGTCCCCTTAAAAGCCCAGAGTCACCACTTAACTAGGACAAGAAGAACTTGACTCAAGCCAGGCTCACTCTCTGCTCTGACTCTGCCTTCCCAAGAGGAACACTCCTAACCCACAGCCCCTGCAGCGGCAGATCCTACAGCCCGTCAGAGCCAGATCACCTACGCCTGGAGTCAGGAAGCTGGGGTCAGAGGTCACTTACGTCAAACTCAGGGAGGGTGATGGTGAATCTGAGCAGGGCCGTGCTGCTCTTAACGGCCCTGGCTCTCTCTCGCGGCACCCTGGACACGATCCAGTAGTTAATGTGCTGTGGGGAAAGGAGGCATTGCACTGACTGCCCTGACCAAGGATGCCCACTGGGGGCCCGGCTAGGAGGACAGACTGGAAAATGGATCTAAGAGTGAAGGTAAAATTGCCCCCACCCCTCTCATCGGGCTCACCTCCAAGATGTAGTGGAGCCTGTCGGTGTCTGGGGACTCTGCCAGCAGGTTCCCCAGCATGGCGTCCAGGAGGTCTGGCAAGACCCTAGACAGATCCTGAAAGCAAGGGAGAGCCATGGGTCAGAGTTAGGGAAACTGAAGCTAAACTTGCCACAGGATGGGAAGACGGGTCTCTGGGAAGCACTGGTGAGACCCCCAAACACATATCCTGGCCTCTCTCCTTCACATCCCACTGCAGGCAATTAGCAAGGACTCATGGCAGGATGACAGCTGGCTCTTCAATCCATGACTTTAGCATGATCTACCTGCACTTGGGCGGTGTCCTTCTCCCTGCCCAGGGTGAAGACGGCGTGCAGGGCAGCTCAGAGGAGGTGGGTCTCCAGCTCTGGCTCCAGGGCAGGTGTCATGGTGCTGGCAAGAGAGAGGAGCCGGTATTAGACTGTGCAGTACGGGGATGGGACTGGCACCAACACGCAGGTGAAACTGCAGGGAAATAGGCACAGGCTGGCAAGAAGGGAAACTGAGGCACCGAGCCAGGGAATGACAAGGCCAAGGTTTCTCACACAGACAGTGGCAGGGCAGGAATAGCCCCTGTTCCCTGCACCCTGCTGCCCCTCCTGTATCTGATCCTGGGTGTGAGCCTCTCCCCAAAGCCGTTGCAATGTTACTGGAGTGAAAAGAACAGCCCAGCCAGGAGAGAGTGAACCTTCCCCGCACCTCTGCCAGAGGAGCCACCCTTGGGCGGTGACCTGGGAGTGGGAGGGGCAGTGACTCCCAGCCCTGGGCCTGAGCAGCACTGGGGTTAGGGGAACCGGGCCGGAGGGTCTCGGTACCTGAGGTTGCCCACAGCAATCAGGGAGTTGGCGAGGACGGCGCTGGGTGGAGAGTTATCAGGCAGCTCCTCAATGAGCTCCTGTGAGACCCAAAGGAGACAAAGGAGCGTGTGAGATTCGGGCCTCACTGACACTTCCCAGTGAGGAGATTACACAGCCAGGGCCCCACACAGCCAGCAGGATTCCCCCACCTGCCCCCCGCTCCTCCGATTCCTGCCCAATAGTGACCACTCTCCGAATTTCTCCCGTCTCTTCTCCCCAGTCTTCAGCCCCAGCAATCCCTGCCCTCAGCTGCCCCTCCAGCACCAGCCATCCCCCATCCATTGGCCTGGGGAGACCCCTGCCCCTCCCATGTCTCTGTCTTTCCTCCAGCTGCTGGGCACCGTGTCTCGCTCACCACAATCCTCTCCGCCACAGCCGCCTTGCAGCAGTGCGGCTCCAGTGTGTCCTGCCCTCTCTGCTGTGCAGCGAGACGCGGGGTGGATGGCGTGCAGGAACACGAGCTGCTGGGCCTCCTCCTGCACCCACCAGGAGTGGGGTTAGGGGAGAGAGAGCCAGTTAGCCAGGGACCTCCCTGCCCCCACACAGCAGCTGCAGGACTCAGGCCTGAATGGGGGATAGTGGGGACCCGCCCATTGTCCAAATCACCCACCACTCCACCACAAGCAGGGTCAGGAACTGGGACAGTGCCTGTGGGGGGAGGAGACCCGGCTGGTGTGTGACAGACACCCCCACCTCTGGGGTCCCAGATCATGGAGGAGAAAGGTCCCCATTAGGGCTGGTGGATCATCAGGGACAAGACCCTCTGCAGGGGGTCAGGTGCTGGGAAGGGGCAGAACAGTCTCGGTTCCAGCACAGCTGGGGAACGTTTGTACCTTTTCTCCGTCTTGGAGCTGCTCTCGGCTGTTATTGAGAGCAGCCTCCTCTGTGGCCACGTCCACCCATTCCTCCTCCTCGTCCCCTGAGTCCCTGGCGGTCCCTGCACCAGGGAGAGAAGGGGACAGGGTGACGCCTGCTGCCACTCGGGGGAAGGACAGGGGCACGCTGGGGCAATGTGTCCCCTTCCCACCTCCGGGACCCAGGGCAGATCGGGCCCCACACTCCCCCGTCTCAGTGATGCCTTCAGCCCCCAACTCCTTCAGGAGCCCATAGCAAAGAGACCCCCCCACGCTGTCCTGGACTCCCTGGGAGGTGCCTCCCCCCAACTGGAGCACCGAGGACCAAAGTGGCAGCATCTAGTGTCAGTGGGGTTCATGTGGCTCAGGCCAGACCCCTGGGCTGGGGATCCGCCCCCATAGCACTGATCGAGGGCCTGGGCCCAGGGTGTTCACAGCCCCGCCCTCACCTCTCCCTGAGCCCAGCCTGACTCCTCACCTGGAACAAAGCTGCGGCGCCCATCGGCCTCGCTGCTGCCCGAGTCCCAGGCACTGCTGCTGTCCCATGGGGAGCGGGCCGAGCTGCTGGTGGTGGGACAGGGATCCTCCACCTCCTGCCCTGGGGAGGCTGGAAGGTCCTCACTGACCGGGCCGGGCGATGCCTCCTGCTGGGAATCAGGGCTGGGCTCCTGGGGCTGCTGCTGCCCACACAACATGTCCCAGAGTCACTCTGCCCAGCTCCCCTCCTGCGCTGGGTCCTGCCTGCCCAGCCGCAGCCTGGCCCAGCTCCATTTCGACCTGGCCTCTCCCACCTCGGCGCCTGCGCTGGGAGCGGATTTTCTCCGCCAGAAGACTGGGCACTTCCACCTCCTGGCCTGGCCGGGAGCTCCTTCCCCGCCAGTGGGGACGGAGGGGCCGCTCTGCTCCCGGGGAAGATGGCAGCTGCTTCCCTCAGGCTCTGGGGCCACCTGCAGAGCCTTCTTCCTGAACATCCTCAGGAGCCTGGCCACCCTGGAACCGAGCGGGGAGCGGGCGTGAGTCTGGGGTCAAGGCAGCCTCTCACTAACTAGCCTGTTTGGTCCCTCCCCATCCCTGCCCCAGCCAGAGCAGCTCCTCCTCCCCCCACAGGGGTGCATGTAATGCAATCTACACGCACTGGCAGGAGTTCATTGCATGATCTGCTCCCAGCGTTCCCCCTCGTCACCTCTGGGGCTGCAATGCCCGGGGAGTCTCCTCCTTTTCCATCACTGGGCTCAGTCACTTTCGACAAGCAGCTTCCTCCTGCCGTCCCAGGCCACACTCCCCCCCAGGCTAGAGAAGGAACAGAACCCAGGAGTCTGGACTTCTCCTGGGCAGAGCAAGGCCAGGACCCCCGCCTTTCCCATTGATTTCCATGCTCAGCAGCTCACAGGGTCTGGCCCAGCTCAGAGACGCTCAGCCTGGGGAACAGTCTCCCACAAGGGAAGCGTTGGGAGCCCCATTGCTGGGACCTTTCCAAACACACTGGAGACGGCTCTGGAGAAGCCCCTCCCCGGTCTGAGAGCGAGGGGCTCCTGGGGGCGGTTTGCAAATCCAATCTCCTTTGGGAGAGATTCTTTCCCCCTCTTTCTGCCTCTCCCCAGACAGACAGGGGACGCCAACGGGGAACCCTAATGCCACTCACTTGCTCTGCTGACGGAGCGATGGATGGAGGATGTTCAGTATCGTCCCTCGCCCTCCTCCTCACTCCCCAAAGCCAAGGCAGGCTGGAGAGGGTGGTGGTGACCTGAGGAGTTATCCTGCCCAGCCAGCAGGCAGGGTGATAGCACTGGGCGATCGACTGGCTGTGAAAACAAGAGTCTATCTTATTGCCAAGGGACAGAGAAACTCGGCCAGCAGCAGGGGGTGCAGAACACTGGCCTAATGCGGGGGTGACAGCACCTCCGGGATCCTGACATCCCGGCACTTTACACACCTTCCTGGAGCCTCCCAACCCCCCTGGTCTGTAGGGGCTGCTACCCCAACCCTACTGATGGGAAACAGGCCTGGGGTGGGGAAGCTACTGGCTCAGGGTCACACCAAGTGTCAGAGCCAGGGATGGGACCCAGCGGTCCTTATTTCCAGGCCCCTTCACTAACCACTGCTGCACACTCCCTCCCATAGCTGGCAATTACAACCAGGCCTTCATGTCCGGTCCCGCTGCTTTGAGAGGGAGTGTGCTCCGCTGGAGTGACTGGAGCAGGGAACTGGGAGTCAGGACTCCTGGGTTCCATTGCTGGTTTCCTATTGACCTGTGGGACTTGGGGTAAGTTGCTCCCCGCTCTAGGCTCTGTCCCCAGCAGTCAAATGGGGATTTCATACTTTCCCACTATTGGAAAGTGCTGGGAGAATCCCCCAGCAAAAGCTGCTCTGACAGTGCTAAGCAGCATCTGACCATTAGAGGTCAGAGCGCACTGCCCAGGAGGAGGAGTGTTTGGTTCTGGGCTGTTGGAGTATGGGCTTTCAACCATCTGTGCACACATATTATACTAATTGCATCTAGACCACATCTCCCTAGTTTGCTTGTGAGAATGTCCTTATTAACACCAAGATGGATCACATCTACTGTTTACCCACCTCCACTAGGCCCGTAACCCTGCCAAAGAAGGAGCTAGGATTGGTTTGGAATGATTTGTTTTTGACAAGTCCATGCTCACTAGTCCTAAGAACCAAATTGTCCTGTAGGTGCTGACAAACTGATTGTTTAATAAGGAGTTCCAGTATCTTTCCAGGTATGTTAATAGATGGGAAGACGTTCTTTTTCAGGGATCTCTGACGAGAACTGGGGCACAGCACTTAGTTTGTTGAGGCCATAAAATGAAGACAGGCACCTCTTCTCTTCTCCCAGCACCCCAGATACCTAAAAGGGTGGGACTCACATCCCTCAATGGGCTTTAAAAAAGACAATGGTTACAATGTGGCCCCAACCATTTCTGGTTTCTGCAGACTAGATGTTTTAGCAAAGTTTAGAATTCCTTGGTGCTCAACACCATGAAACTCCCCTTTCTCCTTTACAAAGGGCTTTAACGCCCCTTATCTCACCCAGGCTCTCGACTGCCCAAAGTTGGAGAATTGTCCCTGTTCCCATTGCAGAGCACTCCCCACGACACACACACAGAGTCCTCCTGGTGGTGGGAGGGGAACAGAGGAAAGGACAAAAGAAGTAAGAGATGAAGAGAAAGGAGGGAGGGATGGAGGAAAAGGTAAAACAAAAAGGACAAACCCTAATGTCCCCAGTGATTCTAAGGGACAAAATCCCAGGTGGGGAATAAAATTCGGCCACCTTAAGCTAGTGTTTTCCATGCCTAGAATTCAGCTGGTGCCAGATGCATCAGACTGAACAGGTTCCAAACCTCTCGGAGGCTCTTACCTTCTAAACAGGGACGTCTGTTTTCTAGTAAAATCAGGAAAAAGAAAGGAGAAAACTCAAAAGAGGTTCCTCCTGGCGCTCACGTACGTGACCCCTAATACTCTCTCAGTCCTCAAAGAGAGACCTCGAGAAGGAGACTTGCTGAAGGAAAGCTACAGGGGACTCTGAGGTTTCCCTGGCCCTGCGCCCCTGTCCTGCCTGACTGATGTCATCATCTCTCTGTGAGGTCACCACCTCCCCAGCACCTTTGACCAATAGCCTGAGGTCCTGCAAAAGGCCTTTGTGATGTCACTCCCACACACACCCCTCCTCTGCAGTGCTAATGTCCTGCCGCAGGCCAGACCCTTTGGAGGTTTGAGCTACACAAAGAGGAGACACTTAGATCTCAAAAATTAGATGAGATGTTTCAGTCTGAGCTAAGTAGTTGCTGCTCTTAACAATTACAACATAATAAAATACAAATAAAATAGACTATTTCAGCCATTCTATTATGTCCTAATCTGATCTGAGTAAACGTGATAGGACACCTCATCTTACGCACTGCTCCTAGTGACACTCTCCAATAGATCCCCATCCTCCACCTGTCGGGAGGTAGGTAGGAGCGGATTGTTATCCCTACTTGAAAGAGGGAGAAGCTAAGGCTGAGCAAGGAGAATTGACTTGTCTTAGGTCACACAGCCAGTCCGTGGCAGAGTTGGGAATAGGACCCAAGAGCCCTGATTTTCAAACTAACCATCGGATCTTGAATTTCAGACATTGAATGACCTGAATAAAGTGTTCTCAAGTGAGTTCCAGACCAGCAAGACTTCATAGTAATTATTCAGCAAGTATTTTAGGAGAACTGGAATGGTAGAGAAAATAATGAACTGCAGAGAAGCAGCAAAATTTGTTGAACATATGACTGGTTATGACTATTTACTTGTTCTTAAAAGAAAACAACAGGGACCTGAGTCTCCTCCCTGTCAATAACCCCCTGCTCAGCCAATCAGGGTAGAGACCGAGGGGCGGGGGGATGAGGGTTCTCACCAGAGAGCCCAAAGGATGGCCCAGGTCACCGCTGGGGATCACTGTCTGAGCACTATTTCAACGCCACATTTTTCGGTGGACCTCCCACAATGGGAGTTGTAGAGCACCCCCCACGACACACACACACCCCTCCTGGTGGTGGGAGGGGAACGGGGAAAGGACAAAAGAAGTAAGAGATGAAGAGAAAGGAGGGAGGGATGGAGGAAAAGGTAAAACAAAAAGGACAAACCTTAATGTCCCCAGAGATTCTAAGGGACAAAATCCCAGGTGGGGAATAAAATTTGGCCACCTTAAGCTAGTGTTTTCCATGCCTAAAATTCAGCTGGCGCCAGATGCATCAGACTCAACAGGTTCCAAACCTCTCGGAGGCTCTTACCTTCTAAACAGGGACGTCAGTTTTCTAGTGAAATCAGGAAAAAGAAAGGAGAAAACTGAAAAGAGGTTCCTCCTGGTGCTCACATACATGAACCCAAATACTCTCTCAGACCTCAAAGAGAGATCTCGAGAAGGGGACTTGCTGAAGCAAAGCCACAGGGGTCTCTGAGGTTTCCCTGGCCCTGCGCCCCTGTCCTGCCTGGCTGATGTCAGCATCTCTCTGTGAGGTCACCAGCTCCCCTGCACCTTTGGCCAATAGGCTGAGGTTCTGCAAAAGGCCTTTGTGATGTCACTGCCACACACACCCCTCCCCTGCAGTGCTAATGTCCTGCCACAGGGCTGACACTCTGGAGGTTTGAGCTACTCCCTGTGGATCACCCCACTCAATGAGTGTTCATTCTAGAAAGCAAGCCGGCTAGACAGTAAAACATCACAAGCTGCTCCCAATGCTACACTCGGTTTCTCAGAAATGAGTAGACTTTATGGGCAGCAGAGACCGTTAGAGCATCTAATCTGACCCCCTGCATATCACAGGCCTCCTGTCTACCACAATAGCTACTTTGGGGGCAAACACATTCCGGAAAGGCATCTAGTCTTTATTAATGACATCAAGAGATGGAGAATCCACCACTTTCCTTGGTAGCTTCTTCCTGTGGTCAATCATCCTCGCTGTTGAATATTTGTGCCTTATTTGTCATAGGAATTTGTCTCTTTTCACCTTCCAGCCATTGGGTCTTGTTCTGCCTTTCTCTGCTAGACTAGAGAGCCCTTTAATACCCAGTATTTTCTCTCCATTAAGGCACTTCAACACTTCAATGAAGTCCCCTTCAATCTTCTTTTGATAAGCTAAACAGGTTGAGCTCTTTCCATAGCTCACTAGAAGGCATTTTTCTCCAGCCCTCAGAACATTTCATGGCTCTTTGCTGCCCCAGCTCCAATTTCTAGGACCATCTTTTTCAAAGGAGGACACCAAGACTGGAGGCAGTATTCCAATAGCAGTCTCACTGCTGCTGTGTCACCTCCCTATCCTACTCACGGCTCTGCTCCTACGTCTAATGATGGCTTTAGCCCTGTTCACCACAGCATCACACTGGGAGCTCATGTTGAGTGGCTTCTCCACTCTGGCCCCTAAATCCTTTTCAGAGTCACTGCTTTCCTGGATACACGTCCCCATTCTGGAGGTGTGGCCGGCGTGCCTTGTTGCCACGTATAGGACCTTGCATTGGGCTCTGCTCAAACTTGTTTTCTTTGAATGGGTCCAGCTGGCCGAATGAGCCAGATCGCTCTGTATCACTGCCCTCTCCCCATCAGGAATTACCACACTGCCTGTATTTTGTCACCCCTCAATCTTATCCGCAGTGATTGTATGTTTTCTCCCAATTCATTGATAACAATTATTTTAAAAAATTAGTCCTTGAGAGCTTCTTCAGACCCTTAGTACCCAGGACCTGCTCCCCACATCACAGTGAGAAATGCTGTCCAGCCCTGCTGGTACAGAGGGGATAAGCACAGAACAAACGTACCTTTAGGAGCTGTGTTGTCCATAGGCTCTGAACAACATGTGGGGGTCAGCAGATTACAAACGCACGACAGACCTGTAGTGTAGACAGGTCCCAACTGTGTCTCGGTTTCCCACCCTGTAAAATGGGGAGAAGAAACAAAACCTTGATTAGCTCCTTGACAGCTGGAGAAACCGAGGCACCCAGCGGTGCAGAGACTCGCTCATGGACCCAAAGCCAGGAATAGAAAACAGCAGATCTGATAGCCAGGCCTGGGACCTAACCCTGGTTTTCCTGGCCTTGCTGCTCTAAGTTTAGTCACAGCCGTCATGTCTTTTCCCCCGTGTCCCTTAACCCCACGTCACTGCAAGAAGAGAGATTTTCTGGTAGCCAGCTGGCTCTCCTGCATGTGGATGTCGTTCCAAAAGACGTGCTCTGACTCAGTCCCAGTTACTGTTACCCACAGGTTACCAGTTTCAACCTGTCCCAGGGTGAGATGGCAGGGAAAGGGGTTGGAGCTCAACTGCACCTGGCCCAGGTGATGCAGGTCCCTAGGGTGAAGGGAATAAGTGTGGGGGTCACGTGACAAGACGCAGCCTGTGACTAGGACCCAGGCCTGCTGAGAGATAGAAGGGCAGCCTGTACTCAGCCAGGAGAGAGACCCCAAGGGAAGCAGGCATGGGAGGGGCTTGGAGAGTCCTTCAAAGGTCAGGGACAAGCTGGGAAGGGGCCAGGCTGAGCACTAAGGACAAGGCCCTAGGAGGGAAAGACAGGGCAGTTTAGGAGATGGGGCAGATAGTCCAGTTGGTTTCGGCTCCCAGGACCAGACACCCAGAGGTGAAGGTGATTGTCGGGGCTTCTGTCCTTCTTCCCCAGTGTAGATTTGATAGTGGAGAAGACTGATGCCGTAAGGTGGAAGTGAGTTACCCCAAGGTCACCCAGTGAGTTTATATCACCAATGCATACTCGGAAGGATCTAATAGAAATATGGATTTTCCAGTCTCTTCTTTCTAGGAGTCCCCAGGGCTAAGGTAAAACCCCTGCGGCCCCTCCCCATTCTGCTCACCTCCAAGATGTGCTGGAGTTTGTCTGTGCTGGGGGGTGCTGTCAGCAGGATCGAGAGCTCGTCATCCATGTTCTCTGGGCAGGCCTTGCTCAGAGCCTGCCAGCGGAGGGAGACCAGGGGTCAGGAGCCTGCATTAGCATCGGTGTGCCATTGACCAAGAGCTGGCTGAGGTAAGCGCCGCCTGGCCGGAGCTCGCACCCAGAAACCCTGCCCCAGGTCGGAACCCCCTCCCACACCCAAATTCCCTCCCAGACCTCACACCCGGCACCCCAACCCCCTGCCCCAGGTCGGAACCCCCTCCTGTACCCTAATCCCTCCCAGACCCCACACCCCCACCCCAATCCCCTACCCCAGCCCTGAGCCCCCTCCCGCACCCAAACTCCCTCCCAGAGTCCGCACCCCAACCCTCTGTCCCAGCCCGGATCCCCCTCTGGCACCCCAACCCCCTAATCTCCAGCCCAATCCCAGAGCCCGCATCCCCACCGGAGCCCTCACCCCTCCCTGCACTCCAACCCCCAGCTCCAGCCCAGTGAAAGTGAGTGAGGGTGTGAGAGCGAGCGACTGAGAGAGGTGGGCTGGGCTGGAGTGAGTGGGGGTGGGGCCTTGGGGAAGGGCATGAAAGGGGTTGGGTCAAGGGCGTTTGGTTTTGTGCAAGTAGAAAGTTGGCAACCCTACTTAAGGACCTTTGAAAAGCAGCCTCCTTAGCACCGCTCCTGATACCAGGGGCCAAGGCGCCCCCGGACATGAGAACCACAATAGGCCAGAGCAAAACGCTGCGTTAGAAATCGGAGCTCAGGCTGCCAAGCGAACGATAGCTGACAGACAGGAGATGCAGGAATTAAGGTTGTGCCTTCAGCCAGCAACTGGTATTCATCCGTTTGCACCACACACACACCTGTAGGCAGGGCCACTATTTCCTTGTCTGTCTGCCTGTTTAGCGTCTCTCGGGCCTTACTGTGCCCATCACCGTGGTGTCTGAGTGGCAAACCAAGGGTTTGACGTGTGCATATGAAACTGCCTGACTGGAAGGACGTGGTTTGGTGTGGATCAGTGACTGCTGGGGCAATTGGTGGCAGAAGGCTCTGAGGGCCTGGCTCATTCCGACCTGGCTCATTCCAATGGCTTCTACAGCTGAGAGCAGCCCAGTCTCCTGCCTGGGTCCGACGCAAACCAGGAAGTACAGGACCACGGTTAATAAGAACAGCTCAAAAGATCATTTTCGCTGACCCAGCCCTGCACAGATTTCCAGCTTAGGTTTGCATTTTCAGCAAAAGTTCTTCTTGATTATTTTCTCCCAACCCCCTTCTGCCTCCATAATAGCCAGCCACCCCGTCAGTCGCATCCTGGGGCGCTCCAGGGACAGCGTGTGTGCGTGTATGTGTACATCTGTACCTATGTGTATGTGTACATGTGTGTATGTATGCGTGTACGTGTATGTGCACATGAGTGTGTGCACATGTGAGTGTGCGTGTGTATGTGTGTACATGTACCCCAGTCAGATGTATACATCTGGATTTCCTTTGAAAGAATTTTCAAATTGAGCTGATCAAGTGCAATGGCAAAGCACCCAATTCCTCTGCCCCCCAACTGCCTTCGTTGCTTTAACGTACAACCTGCTCTGCTGGCACCTCTGACTCCTGAAAGCCCTAACGCTCCAGGGGAGCAGGCCGTACCCTGCCCTGCCCTGGCTGCCCCGGGTGTTACCTCGGAGGGAATCGTTCCAGATTCCAATGGGTGGCAGGTCCAGGGAAGAGCCTTATCTGGGGGGAGGCTGTACCAGACCCGCCCGACCCAGGCAGGCTCCCAGGTACTCTCTGCTCGGGGCTGATAAGGCTCCTTAGCAGTTTCTCTCCAAACAAATTCCAGTTCAAGATACCTGAGAGCTCCACAGCAGGGCAGCATCCCCAGAGCGCAGCAGGGCGGGGGTTAGGGGGAGCAGTCGGTAGCAGCACCTGCTCCTCGTACGGCAGGAGCGAGAAGTGCCAGCCTCTCTGCACAGAGCAGCAGCGTTCAGCATGGGCCAGACGTGCTGCGGTGATGGGTAAGAGCGGGCTCGGAGAGCCAGAGGGTCTGTGGGGCAGCGCTGGGCCCTTCTGCTCCGCACTAGGGCCGGGTGGGCGTGTTCAGCTGGGATTGGAACCCACCAGCACTTGTGGGTGTGAATGTGGGGCTGGAACTCAATGTGGGGCGCTACTGGGGGGAAGGGCAGAGAGACACCTGGGCTGAGACCCCAGCTCCAGGGAGACAGTCACTCCTGCCCAGCCGGGTAAAATTGCCCAGCTGTGTGACAGCCCCCCCATCCCCGAGGGGTTCCCCCCCCCGGTATGTCACAGCAGGGTAATGTGCATACTGAACGGCAGGGGTTGCCAGAGACTGGCTGGGAGAGGCCTTTGGGGATGGAGGAAGCAGCACTAAGGTACATGCCAACCTCCCTACAGAGGAGGGGCCGTGCCCCACAGGTGTGGGGCAGGGAGCTGGGACACTGCGTGGTGGGTCATTGTCTGTCCCAGGCCCTTCCTAGCTGGAGGCCGAGGCATTTTCTTCAGGTCACCTTCCGCTGCAGCTTGGCCACGGGCCCCCATACCCTCTAGCCCAGCCAGGGAACCCAAGTGGGGATTGTAACGGCTGGCTCCTCCCTGCCGCCAGCAGCTCTTCACTGCCAGGGAATTCCTGAAATCCTGTGTGCTCCTCCCCCCACACCTCCTGGGGCTGTGAGTGCCCTCCTCCCGGACAGCCCCCCCGAGAGCTCTGAGTGCCCCTGGCCAGTCCCTCCCCTCAGCCCCCCCCCACTTCCTGGGGCTCTGAGTGCCCTCAGCCTGTCCCCCTCCCACACCCCAGGGCTGAGTGACCTTGGCCAACCCCCGTCCCTTCAGGAGGAACTCCCAGTACCCACCCAGCCCCCACACCTCAGGGTTCCCCTCCCTGCGGCTCTGTGGCCATACCCCCACCAGGGCCGACTTTAGGCCAATTCAACCAATTCCCCTGAATCGGGCCCCAGGCCCAAGCCCCGGTACGGTGTACTGGCAAGAGCCAGTGCGCTGTACCAGGGTGGTCCGGCTTCCCCAGGGGGCAATTTAAAGGACCTAGGGCTCCCAGCAGGGGCCGGAGCCTCAGGCCCTTTAAATTGCCACCAGACCCCCACTGCTGGAGCCCTGGGGTAGGGCTGCAGGGCTCTGGGGGCTATTTAAAAAGTCTGGGACTCCCGCTGCCTCTACCGCCCTGGCCCTTTAAATAGCCACTGGAGCCCCGCTGCTTCCCCAGGGCTCCCGCGGCTATTTAAAGGGCCGGGGCGGTAGAAGCAGGGGAGCCCTGAGCCCTTTAAATAGCCCCCAGAGCCCTGGGATAGCGGGGGACTCGGGGGGCTATTTAAAGCTGCCTCTGCTGCACCCCGTCCCCGCACCAGCCCCGCACCGCCTGCCCTGCCTGCAGCCAGCCCCGTCTCCAGCCAGCCCTGCACCCCGTGTCCGCAGCCAGCCCCTGCTGCACCCCTGCCCTACCTCCAGCCCCGCCACCCCTGTTCTGCCCGCACCAGCCCCGCCCCCCTGCCCTGCCTGCAGCCAGCCCTGCACCCCCTGCCCACAGCCAGCCTCTGCCGCACCCCCTGCCCTGTCTCCAGGCAACCCCTGCCGCACCCCCCTGCGGCCCTGCCCAAAGCCAGCCAGCCCCACACACCCCTGTCTCCAGCCAGCCCCGCACCCCTTGCCCTGCCTGCAGCCAGACCCTACCTCCAGTGAGCCCCTGCCCAGCCTCCAGCCAGCCCCATGTCCACTGGTGCCCTGCAGTTCCCAGGGCAGTAACCCTGCACACCTGCTTCAATGAGGGGGGCAGGGAGCAGCTGGGACCCACACATGTGCACACCACTAGGGTGACCAGACAGCAAGTGTGAAAAATCGGGACAGGGGGTGCGGGATAATAGGATCCTATAAGAAAAAGACCCAAAAATCAGGACTGTCCCTATAAAATCAGGACATCTGGTCACCCTAGCACACCCCCAGGGAGTGGCGGGGACCACACACGAGAAACGGAGCTCATTAATAACCGATCAACAGCATATATGATGCAATGTACAGAATATATAATTTTATTTTTTATATAGTTATGGAAAGTAAATAATACATGGAAGAAATTAAAGGCTTTTTTTTCCATTATTTTTTTTGTTAGTCATCCCTGCCGGGGCCCCGCCAAAAATGTTCGATTTGGGCCCCGTCCTTCCTAAAGCCGGCGCTGCTGGAGAGAACAGGAGGATTCAGTCAGCAGGGGCTGCCGATCCGTCCCATTCACCAGGGCTGCCATCCTGCGGCTTCAGCATTAGTGGCTGGGGTGACTTGGGGAAAAGGTCTCAACCTCCCCACATCCCACTTCACTGCTGCCAGAATCCCTCCTGCCCCCCCGCTACAGTCCCCTCCCTACCCAACCTGGGTGGGGCTGGAGGAGAGGGGTCTGAGAACTTGAGCTGTGGATTGGAGGTGGAAGAGCTGTCAGGGGCACTGACAGGGAAGTGGCAGGAGCTCCCCGTACAAGGAGGGGGGTTGCCACTGGAGGTCACTAGGAAGGACAACAAGACTCCATCCTGGGAGTCAGGAGGGGGAATCCATCCCTCAGAGGTGGGCAGGGGCTGGGTGGAAATGCTGCTGGTTCCAGGGGCCGTTAATCCCCCCTGATTCCTCGGAGGCGTCTGAGTCTCAGACAGGTTCTCGTTCCCTTGCAGCAGGAGGACGTCACGGCCAATGTGATGCGCCAGCTCCGTATCATGCGGCACTTGCACCAGGTGCCCGAGGCGCTGCAGGGCCTGTGCCTCTGAGGCCACCAGCAACTCCCGCTCCCTGCTGGAGGTACTGCTCTCGCTCTCTGTAAATGGGGCGCTAGTGGAAGGGGAAATGGAGCCCCCTGGCACTCACAGAAAGCTGATTACAGAATGAGCCCGAACTGAGAGGCACCATATCCGCCCCCCTAAAGAGCCAGACTTCGGTGGTGATACAGCCCAACCGGGGTAGCAACAGGATTGAGAACGAGGTAGGAAGTTCAGAGCAGCAAGGAAAGCCTGGAGGGGAACTTGAGAAGAGAGGTTGGAAAAGTGCAGCAAAGAGAAAGGAGCAGACCTAGCTGTTGGGTCCAGGGCCCTGGGCTGCTATCAATGTCAGGGTGGGACTGGGTTCCCCTACCGGCCCCAGAGGAGGCGGCGTACACGCACCTGGAGAGGGTTCCCAAGCCCAGCAAGGGGGCTACAGGCTGAGCAATGCCCCAGCGATGGCAGAAGGACTTCTGTCTGTGGAAAGACCTCTTTGGACTTTTAGTGTGAGGCAAGCTGGGCCCCAGAAGGGTGGACTAAAGGTGGTAACCTGGCCGGAGTTACCAGGCAGAGAAACTGCCGTGGTGCTGGAGCGACCATGGATGGGGGACGCTAGCCCAGCGAGAGGGCTGTGATGCCATGCCTGGCCGCCGGGGGGCACCTAACGATGAGTAGATTCATTTATGATTAGCATAGTTGGCAGGATTGAGTTCCCCCTGTGATCCGTGAGGGAAGTCTTGGTTGCTGAAGGAATCATAGAATATCAGGGTTGGAAGGGACCTCCGGAGGTCATCTAGTCCAACCCCCTGCTAAAAGCAGGACCAATCCCCAGACAGTTTTTTGCCCTCATCCCTAAATGGCCCCCTCAAGGATTGAGCTCACAACCCCGGGTGTAGCAGGCCAATGCTCAAACCACTGAGCTATCCCTCCCCCAAGCAGGTGTATCAAGGGACCAAGCTGGTCGCTGGATTTCCCACTTCAGTTCCAGGGACTGGCTAAGCAGCCAAAACAGATCTAGGGGTTTCTCCTGCAGCTCCTAGAAAACCAACAGATGCAGAAGGAAGTGCAGGTGGAGCTACAGATGCAGCAGCAGCAATACCTGTGAGAGATCCTGCAAAGGGAAATCAACCCAGGATCTGCTATGCCCATGGACAAAAAGAGCAGAGAAGGAGAGCATGCCTGGGCTGTGCTGAGAAGGTTAGCCCAGGGAGAAGGGCATGAGAAAGTGTACAAGCGTGGCCTAATGCCAAGATGGGAGCAAGAGTTCTTTGTTTTGGGGGCAGAGAAGCAGGCCACATCAAAAGACACGGCCTGCTTAGGAAATTGCTGAGTGGCTGAATGAGGGGCCAGGGCCCTAAGAAGTTAGAAAGAAAGGAGAAGGAGAAGGTGTCCTCTGACACAAACCCCCATGAGGCAGGCAAGGTGGAGGTGGCTGGGGGGCTCCACCAGTATGTCACAGAGCTACTCTCTGTGGATCACCCCGCTCAATGAGTGTTCATTCTAGGAAGCAAGCCGGCTAGACAGTAAAACAGCAGAGGCTGCTCCCAATGCTACACTCGGTTTCTCAGAAATGAGTAGACTTTATGGGCAGAAGAGACCGTTAGAGCATCTAATCTGACCCCCTGCATATCACAGGCCTTTCTGCACCATATGGGGCAGGCAGAGCTCTGCCTGGGCGCAGGGGGAATGGGATGGGGGTAGATCAAGGAAAGGGGGGAGGGGAATGGGTGTGAGGGAAAGAGCTCCTGTCCCAGATGAAGGAATTTGGGGGCAGAGGAAAGGACCCTGCTCCACAGAGAGGGGAGAGGGTTTCTGTGAGTGCCAGGGGGCTCCATTTCCCCTTCCACTAGCTCCCCATTTACAGAGAGCCAGAGCAGTACCTGCAGCAGAGAGCGGGAGTTGCTGGTGGCCTCAGAGGCACAGGCCCTGCAGCGCCTCGGGAACCTGGCGCAAGTGCCGCATGATACGGAGCTGGCGCATCACATTGGCCGTGACGTCCTCCTGCTGCAAGGGAACGAGAACCTGTCTGAGACTCAGACGCCTCCGAGGAATCAGGGGGGATTAAGGGCCCCTGGAACCAGCAGCATTTCCACCCAGCCCCTGCCCACCTCTGAGGGATGGATTCCCCCTCCTGACCCCCACAAACAAAGTCTTGTTGTCCTTCCTAGTGACCTCCAGTGGCAACCCCCCTCCTTGTACGGGGAGCTCCTGCCACTTCCCCGTCAGTGCCCCTGACAGCTGTTCCACCTCCAATCCACAGCTCAAGTTCTCAGACCCCTCTCATCCAGCCCCACCCAGGTTGGGTAGGGAGGGGACTGTAGCGGGGGGAGCAGGAGGGATTCTGGCAGCAGTGAAGTGGGATGTGGGGAGGTTGAGACCTTTCCCCAAGTCACCCCAGCCACTAATGCTGAAGCCGCAGGATGGCAGCCCTGGTGAATGGGACGGATCGGCAGCCCCTGCTGACTAGGGTTACCATACGTCCGGTTTTTCCCGGACATGTCCTGCTTTTCGGCAATCAAACGCCCGTCCGGGGGGAATTGCCGAAAAGCCAAACATGTCCGGGAAAATGCCGGCCGGGCACTTCCCCTCCCGCGGCTGCTCTGCTCTGCTCCTCCCCTCTCAGACTTTAAGAGCCGAGCTGCCCGAGCCAGCGCTACCGGCTTCGGGCAGCCCCCCCTGCCTCCGGACCCCCAGCCGCTGGCCAGGCACTTCCCTTCCCGGGCTCCAGCTGAGCTGCTCCGCTCCTCCCCTCTCAGACTTTAAGAGCCGAGCTGCCCGAGCCAGCGCTACTGGCTTCGGGCAGCCCCCCCTGCCTCCGGACCCCGAGCCACGGGCCAGGCACTTCCCTTCCCGGGCTCCAGCTGCGCTGGGGAAGCGCCGGCCGGGGGCGCAGGGTCTGGGGGCTGCCCGGCAAACCGTGAAGCCGGTAGCGCTGGGGCAGCCTTTTCCCCATGGCTGGGAGTGGGAGGAAGGAGGGGGCTGAGTTAGGGCGGGGAAGGGGTGGAGTTGGGGCGGGGCTAGGGGTGGGGAAATGGGCGGGGCCAGGGCCCGTGGAGGGTCCTCTTTTTTTATTTATTAGACATGGTAACCCTACTGCTGACTGAATCCTCCTGTTCTCTCCAGAAGGGGTCCAGCCTTGCCAGCAGCAGGACAAGCGTCCCCTGCCCATGTGCCTCAGCCTTGCCTGGTCAGACGCCATCACCCGTCAGTCCTTGGCCTCCCAGGCTGCCAGTGATGGGAGCAACTCTGGATGGTGGCTCGGGTGACACAGACACCAGACCACTAGGAATTGGGTGCGGCCCTGTGGGACAGGAGAGTCTCGCAGAGGGCACTTGGGGGACTCTCCTGCCCTTCCCAAGAGCGATAGCACCCTGTCCTAAGAACATAAGTCTGGGATGAGGCAAAGCTTGTCATTAATTAACCTGGCTAAAGAGCTGGGTGGAGCTGCTCCGGAGACAAGCTGGCTCGCTCCTGCTCATGGAGGTGAATTCATCTCCCTTCCCAGGAGCACCTGCTCTCCCTTTCATTCCCCACCAGGCTTCTTGTGCCAGGCCAGCGAATGGCCACAGGATGGGAATGAGGCCTGGGCCCCGCCCCAATCTCCTGAGTCTAATGCAGCTGCTCAACTTTTCCCCCATCAGCTGCTGGGTTTCCCCCAGGAGGGAGTAGGTGACAGGGAGAGAGAGACACACACATTTGTCCTTCTGGTTGCAGGGCTTGTGTCCTTCCAATCCCATTGGTGGCTGCACAGTGGGCAGAGTCCTCGCTGCGTGCCTGGCCCAACAGAATTGCAGGGCGTGGTGTGGAACACAGAAAGAGATAGAGAGACTCATCCTCCAGCCGGGGTCAGTCTGAGAGAAATTGGCTGGGGTCCCAGTCTCACTCTTCTAGCGGGTGCCATTTCCCAGCTGGGTTCCTTATCCCTCTGGTGCAGCAGCAGCTGGTAGAGCCGGTAAACCCCATCCCTGGCCTGCCGGCTGATGTCCTTGGCTGGGTCACTGACGGACAGAGCCAGCTGTGCCATGTGGTGACCCATCCTGGGGAATTCCGCTGAGTTCTAATGGACGGGAGAGGGAGAGGGGACTCCATCAGCATTTTCCTGTTAGCTCCCAGTCCCCCCGGGCCAGGACTCTCCTTCCCCTCAGCCCCTCTGCAGGAGATGCTAGAGGATAGGAGCTAGAGCCAGACCCTTAATTTCCTCTGCCCCCAAGGAAGCCTGCAGCACAGGGCTGTGGACAGGGCCCTCCATGAGGACTTGCTTCCCCAGCTGCTCCAGGATGACAGGGAGGCATGAACCTGGAGCACAGTCCCCTTAAAAGCCCAGAGTCACCACTTAACTAGGACAAGAAGAACTTGACTCAAGCCAGGCTCACTCTCTGCTCTGACTCTGCCTTCCCAAGAGGAACACTCCTAACCCACAGCCCCTGCAGCAGCAGATCCTACAGCCCGTCAGAGCCAGATCACCTACCCCTGGAGTCAGGAAGCTGGGGTCAGAGATCACTTACGTCAAACTCAGGGAGGGTGATGGTGAATCTGAGCAGGGCCGTGCTGCTCTTAACGGCCCTGGCTCTCTCTCGCGGCACCCTGGACACGATCCAGTAGTTAATGTGCTGTGGGGAAAGGAGGCATTGCACTGACTGCCCTGACCAAGGATGCCCACTGGGGGCCCGGCTAGGAGGACAGACTGGAAAATGGATCTAAGAGTGAAGGTAAAATTGCCCCCACCCCTCTCATCGGGCTCACCTCCAAGATGTAGTGGAGCCTGTCGGTGTCTGGGGACTCTGCCAGCAGGTTCCCCAGCATGGCGTCCAGGAGGTCTGGCAAGACCCTAGGCAGATCCTGAAAGCAAGGGAGAGCCATGGGTCAGAGTTAGGGAAACTGGGGCTAAACTTGCCACAGGATGGGAAGTGGGGTCTCTGGGAAGCACTGGTGTGACCCCCAAACACATATCCTGGCCTCTCTCCTTCACATCCCACTGCAGGCAATTAGCAAGGACTCATGGCAGGATGACAGCTGGCTCTTCAATCCATGACTTTAGCTGATCTACCTGCACTTGGGCGGTGTCCTTCTCCATGCCCAGGGTGAAGACGGCGTGCAGGGCAGCTCGAAGGAGGTGGGTCTCCAGCTCTGGCTCCACAGCAGGTGTCATGGTGCTGGAAGAGAGAGGAGCCGGTATTAGACTGTGCAGTGCGGGGATGGGACTGGCACCAACACGCAGGTTAAACTGCAGGGAAATAGGCACAGGCTGGCAAGAAGGGAAACTGAGGCACCGAGCCAGGGAATGACAAGGCCAAGGTTTCTCAGACAGACAGTGGCAGGGCAGGAATAGCACCTGTTCCCTGCACCCTGCTGCCCCTCCTGTATCTGATCCTGGGAGTGAGCCTCTCCCCAAAGCCGTTGCAATGTTACTGGAGTGAAAAGAACAGCCCAGCCAGGAGAGAGTGACCCTTCCCCGCACCTCTGCCAGAGGAGCCACCCTTGGGCGGTGACCTGGGAGTGGGAGTGGGAGGGGCAGTGACTGCCAGCCCTGGGCCTGAGCAGCACTGGGGTTAGGGGAACCGGGCCGGAGGGTCTCGGTACCTGAGGTTGCCCACAGCAATCAGGGAGTTAGCGAGGACGGCGCCGGGTGGAGAGTTATCAGGCAGCTCCTCAATGAGCTCCTGTGAGACCCAAAGGAGACAAAGGAGCGTGTGAGATTCGGGCCACACTGGACATTGCTGGTTTCCTATTGACCTGTGGGACTTTGGGCAAGTTGCTCCCCGCTCTAGGCTCTGTCCCCAGCAGTCAAATGGGGATTTCAAACTTTCCCACTATTGGAAAGTGCTGGGAGAATCCCCCAGCAAAAGCTGCTCTGACAGTGCTAAGCAGCATCTGACCATTAGAGGTCAGAGCACACTGCCCAGGAGGAGGAGTGTTTGGTTCTGGGCTGTTGGAGTACGGGCTTTCAACCATCTGTGCACACATATTATACTAATTGCATCTAGACCACATCTCCCTAGTTTGTTTGTGAGAATGTCCTTATTAACACCAAGATGGATCACATCTACTGTTTACCCACCTCCACTAGGCCCGTAACCCTGCCAAAGAAGGAGCTAGGATTTGTTTGGAATGATTTGTTCTTGACAAGTCCATGCTCACTAGTCCTAAGAACCAAATTGTCCTGTAGGTGCTGACAAACTGATTGTTTAATAAGGAGTTCCAGTATCTTTCCAGGTATGTTAATGGATGGGAAGACGTTCTTTTTCAGGGATCTCTGACGAGAACTGGGGCACAGCACGTAGTTTGTTGAGGCCATAAAATGGAGACAGGCACCTCTTCTCTTCTCCCAGCACCCCAGATACCTAAAAGGGTGGGACTCACATCCCTCAATGGGCTTTAAAAAAGACAATGGTTACAATGTGGCCCCAACCATTTCTGGTTTCTGCAGACTAGATGTTTTAGCAAAGTTTAGAATTCCTTGGTGCTCAACACCGTGAAACTCCCCTTTCTCCTTTACAAAGGGCTTTAACGCCCCTTATCTCACCCAGGCTCTCGACTGCCCAAAGTTGGAGAATTGTCCCTGTTCCCACTGCAGAGCACCCCCCACGACACACACACAGAGTCCTCCTGGTGGTGGGAGGGGAACAGAGGAAAGGACAGAAGACGTAAGAGATGAAGAGAAAGGAGGGAGGGATGGAGGAAAAGGTAAAACAAAAAGGACAAACCTTAATGTCCCCAGAGATTCTAAGGGACAAAATCCCAGGTGGGGAATAAAATTTGGCCACCTTAAGCTAGTGTTTTCCATGCCTAAAATTCAGCTGGCGCCAGATGCATCAGACTCAACAGGTTCCAAACCTCTCGGAGGCTCTTACCTTCTAAACAGGGACATCAGTTTTCTAGTGAAATCAGGAAAAAGAAAGGAGAAAACTCAAAAGAGGTTCCTCCTGGTGCTCACATACATGAACCCAAATACTCTCTCAGACCTCAAGAGAGATCTCGAGAAGGGGACTTGCTGAAGCAAAGCCACAGGGGTCTCTGAGGTTTCCCTGGCCCTGCGCCCCTGTCCTGCCTGGCTGATGTCAGCATCCCTCTGTGAGGTCACCACCTCCCCTGCACCTTTGGCCAATAGGCTGAGGTTCTGCAAAAGGCCTTTGTGATGTCACTGCCACACACACCCCTCCCCTGCAGTGCTAATGTCCTGCCACAGGGCTGACACTCTGGAGGTTTGAGCTACTCCCTGTGGATCACCCCACTCAATGAGTGTTCATTCTAGAAAGCAAGCCGGCTAGACAGTAAAACATCACAAGCTGCTCCCAATGCTACACTCGGTTTCTCAGAAATGAGTAGACTTTATGGGCAGCAGAGACCGTTAGAGCATCTAATCTGACCCCCTGCATATCACAGGCCTCCTGTCTACCACAATAGCTACTTTGGGGGCAAACACATTCCGGAAAGGCATCTAGTCTTTATTAATGACATCAAGAGATGGAGAATCCACCACTTTCCTTGGTAGCTTCTTCCTGTGGTCAATCATCCTCGCTGTTGAATATTTGTGCCTTATTTGTCATAGGAATTTGTCTCTTTTCACCTTCCAGCCATTGGGTCTTGTTCTGCCTTTCTCTGCTAGACTAGAGAGCCCTTTAATACCCAGTATTTTCTCTCCATTAAGGCACTTCAACACTTCAATGAAGTCCCCTTCAATCTTCTTTTGATAAGCTAAACAGGTTGAGCTCTTTCCATAGCTCACTAGAAGGCATTTTTCTCCAGCCCTCAGAACATTTCATGGCTCTTTGCTGCCCCAGCTCCAATTTCTAGGACCATCTTTTTCAAAGGAGGACACCAAGACTGGAGGCAGTATTCCAATAGCAGTCTCACTGCTGCTGTGTCACCTCCCTATCCTACTCACGGCTCTGCTCCTACGTCTAATGATGGCTTTAGCCCTGTTCACCACAGCATCACACTGGGAGCTCATGTTGAGTGGCTTCTCCACTCTGGCCCCTAAATCCTTTTCAGAGTCACTGCTTTCCTGGATACACGTCCCCATTCTGGAGGTGTGGCCGGCGTGCCTTGTTGCCACGTATAGGAGCTTGCATTGGGCTCTGCTCAAACTTGTTTTCTTTGAATGGGTCCAGCTGGCCGAATGAGCCAGATCGCTCTGTATCACTGCCCTCTCCCCATCAGGAATTACCACTCTGCCTGTATTTTGTCACCCCTCAATCTTATCCGCAGTGATTGTATGTTTTCTCCCAATTCATTGATAACAATTATTTTAAAAAATTAGTCCTTGAGAGCTTCTTCAGACCCTTAGTACCCAGGACCTGCTCCCCACATCACAGTGAGAAATGCTGTCCAGCCCTGCTGGTACAGAGGGGATAAGCACAGAACAAACGTACCTTTAGGAGCTGTGTTGTCCATAGGCTCTGAACAACATGTGGGGGTCAGCAGATTACAAACGCACGACAGACCTGTAGTGTAGACAGGTCCCAACTGTGTCTCGGTTTCCCACCCTGTAAAATGGGGAGAAGAAACAAAACCTTGATTAGCTCCTTGACAGCTGGGGAAACCGAGGCACCCAGCGGTGCAGAGACTCGCTCATGGTCCCAAAGCCAGGAATAGAAAACAGCAGATCTGATAGCCAGGCCTGGGACCTAACCCTGGTTTTCCTGGCCTTGCTGCTCTAAGTTTAGTCACAGCCGCCATGTCTTTTCCCCCGTGTCCCTTAACCCCACGTCACTGCAGAAGAGAGATTTTCTGGTAGCCAGCTGGCTCTCCTGCATGTGGATGTCGTTCCAAAAGACGTGCTCTGACTCAGTCCCATGCTATGGTTGGCTGAAGGAACCACGTGGTCACATTCTAGCCCTGAGTTATACAGGAGGGGCGACTAGATGCACATAATGGTCCTTTCTGACCTGAACCTCTATCAATCGCTACATTTTCTGCTGCTAGGAAGAGAACTCTGGACCTATTTTCTCTCATTCACTTTCAGTCGGAATAATTTCAATCCAGGCCAAAGGATTTCCTCTTCCATTGTGTCTTCAGCACCTTTGGGAGCAACCAGTTACTGTTACCCACAGGTTACCAGTTTCAACCTGTCCCAGGGTGAGATGGCAGGGAAAGGGGTTGGAGCTCAACTGCACCTGGCCCAGGTGATGCAGGTCCCTAGGGTGAAGGGAATAAGTGTGGGGGTCACGTGACAAGACGCAGCCTGTGACTAGGACCCAGGCCTGCTGAGAGATAGAAGGGCAGCCTGTACTCAGCCAGGAGAGAGACCCCAAGGGAAGCAGGCATGGGAGGGGCTTGGAGAGTCCTTTAAAGGTCAGGGACAAGCTGGGAAGGGGCCAGGCTGAGCACTAAGGACAAGGCCCTAGGAGGGAAAGACAGGGCAGTTTAGGAGATGGGGCAGATAGTCCAGTTGGTTTCGGCTCCCAGGACCAGACACCCAGAGGTGAAGGTGATTGTCGGGGCTTCTGTCCTTCTTCCCCAGTGTAGATTTGATAGTGGAGAAGACTGATGCCGTAAGGGGGAAGTGAGTTACCCCAAGGTCACCCAGTGAGTTTATATCACCAATGCATACTCGGAAGGATCTAATAGAAATATGGATTTTCCAGTCTCTTCTTTCTAGGAGTCCCCAGGGCTAAGGTAAAACCCCTGCGGCCCCTCCCCATTCTGCTCACCTCCAAGATGTGCTGGAGTTTGTCTGTGCTGGGGGGTGCTGTCAGCAGGATCGAGAGCTCGTCATCCATGTTCTCTGGGCAGGCCTTGCTCAGAGCCTGCCAGCGGAGGGAGACCAGGGGTCAGGAGCCTGCATTAGCACCGGTGTGCCATTGACCAAGAGCTGGCTGAGGTAAGCGCCGCCTGGCCGGAGCTCGCACCCAGAAACCCTGCCCCAGGTCGGAACCCCCTCCCACACCCAAATTCCCTCCCAGACCTCACACCCGGCACCCCAATCCCCTGCCCCAGGTCGGAACCCCCTCCTGTACCCTAATCCCTCCCAGACCCCACACCCCCACCCCAATCCCCTACCCCAGCCCTGAGCCCCCTCCCGCACCCAAACTCCCTCCCAGAGTCCGCACCCCAACCCTCTGTCCCAGCCCGGATCCCCCTCTGGCACCCCAACCCCCTAATCTCCAGCCCAATCCCAGAGCCCGCATCCCCACCGGAGCCCTCACCCCTCCCTGCACTCCAACCCCCAGCTCCAGCCCAGTGAAAGTGAGTGAGGGTGTGAGAGCGAACGACTGAGAGAGGTGGGCTGGGCTGGAGTGAGTGGGGGTGGGGCCTTGGGGAAGGGCATGAAAGGGGTTGGGTCAAGGGCGTTTGGTTTTGTGCTAGTAGAAAGTTGGCAACCCTACTTAAGGACCTTTGAAAAGCAGCCTCCTTAGGTCTCAACCTCCCCACATCCCACTTCACTGCTGCCAGAATCCCTCCTGCCCCCCCGCTACAGTCCCCTCCCTACCCAACCTGGGTGGGGCTGGAGGAGAGGGGTCTGAGAACTTGAGCTGTGGATTGGAGGTGGAAGAGCTGTCGGGGCACTGACGGGGAAGTGGCAGGAGCTCCCCGTACAAGGAGGGGGGTTGCCACTGGAGGTCACTAGGAAGGACAACAAGACTCCATCCTGGGAGTCAGGAGGGGGAATCCATCCCTCAGAGGTGGGCAGGGGCTGGGTGGAAATGCTGCTGGTTCCAGGGGCCGTTAATCCCCCCTGATTCCTCGGAGGCGTCTGAGTCTCAGACAGGTTCTCGTTCCCTTGCAGCAGGAGGACGTCACGGCCAATGTGATGCGCCAGCTCCGTATCATGCGGCACTTGCACCAGGTGCCCGAGGCGCTGCAGGGCCTGTGCCTCTGAGGCCACCAGCAACTCCCGCTCCCTGCTGGAGGTACTGCTCTCGCTCTCTGTAAATGGGGCGCTAGTGGAAGGGGAAATGGAGCCCCCTGGCACTCACAGAAAGCTGATTACAGAATGAGCCCGAACTGAGAGGCACCATATCCGCCCCCCTAAAGAGCCAGACTTCGGTGGTGATACAGCCCAACCGGGGTAGCAACAGGATTGAGAACGAGGTAGGAAGTTCAGAGCAGCAAGGAAAGCCTGGAGGGGAACTTGAGAAGAGAGGTTGGAAAAGTGCAGCAAAGAGAAAGGAGCAGACCTAGCTGTTGGGTCCAGGGCCCTGGGCTGCTATCAATGTCAGGGTGGGACTGGGTTCCCCTACCGGCCCCAGAGGAGGCGGCGTACACGCACCTGGAGAGGGTTCCCAAGCCCAGCAAGGGGGCTACAGGCTGAGCAATGCCCCAGCGATGGCAGAAGGACTTCTGTCTGTGGAAAGACCTCTTTGGACTTTTAGTGTGAGGCAAGCTGGGCCCCAGAAGGGTGGACTAAAGGTGGTAACCTGGCCGGAGTTACCAGGCAGAGAAACTGCCGTGGTGCTGGAGCGACCATGGATGGGGGACGCTAGCCCAGCGAGAGGGCTGTGATGCCATGCCTGGCCGCCGGGGGGCACCTAACGATGAGTAGATTCATTTATGATTAGCATAGTTGGCAGGATTGAGTTCCCCCTGTGATCCGTGAGGGAAGTCTTGGTTGCTGAAGGAATCATAGAATATCAGGGTTGGAAGGGACCTCCGGAGGTCATCTAGTCCAACCCCCTGCTAAAAGCAGGACCAATCCCCAGACAGTTTTTTGCCCTCATCCCTAAATGGCCCCCTCAAGGATTGAGCTCACAACCCCGGGTGTAGCAGGCCAATGCTCAAACCACTGAGCTATCCCTCCCCCAAGCAGGTGTATCAAGGGACCAAGCTGGTCGCTGGATTTCCCACTTCAGTTCCAGGGACTGGCTAAGCAGCCAAAACAGATCTAGGGGTTTCTCCAGCAGCTCCTAGAAAACCAACAGACGCAGAAGGAAGTGCAGGTGGAGCTACAGATGCAGCAGCAGCAATACCTGTGAGAGATCCTGCAAAGGGAAATCAACCCAGGATCTGCTATGCCCATGGACAAAAAGAGCAGAGAAGGAGAGCATGCCTGGGCTGTGCTGAGAAGGTTAGCCCAGGGAGAAGGGCATGAGAAAGTGTACAAGCGTGGCCTAATGCCAAGATGGGAGCAAGAGTTCTTTGTTTTGGGGGCAGAGAAGCAGGCCACATCAAAAGACACGGCCTGCTTAGGAAATTGCTGAGTGGCTGAATGAGGGGCCAGGGCCCTAAGAAGTTAGAAAGAAAGGAGAAGGAGAAGGTGTCCTCTGACACAAACCCCCATGAGGCAGGCAAGGTGGAGGTGGCTGGGGGGCTCCACCAGTATGTCACAGAGCTACTCTCTGTGGATCACCCCGCTCAATGAGTGTTCATTCTAGGAAGCAAGCCGGCTAGACAGTAAAACAGCAGAGGCTGCTCCCAATGCTACACTCGGTTTCTCAGAAATGAGTAGACTTTATGGGCAGAAGAGACCGTTAGAGCATCTAATCTGACCCCCTGCATATCACAGGCCTTTCTGCACCATATGGGGCAGGCAGAGCTCTGCCTGGGCGCAGGGGGAATGGGATGGGGGTAGATCAAGGAAAGGGGGGAGGGGAATGGGTGTGAGGGAAAGAGCTCCTGTCCCAGATGAAGGAATTTGGGGGCAGAGGAAAGGACCCTGCTCCACAGAGAGGGGAGAGGGTTTCTGTGAGTGCCAGGGGGCTCCATTTCCCCTTCCACTAGCTCCCCATTTACAGAGAGCCAGAGCAGTACCTGCAGCAGAGAGCGGGAGTTGCTGGTGGCCTCAGAGGCACAGGCCCTGCAGCGCCTCGGGAACCTGGCGCAAGTGCCGCATGATACGGAGCTGGCGCATCACATTGGCCGTGACGTCCTCCTGCTGCAAGGGAACGAGAACCTGTCTGAGACTCAGACGCCTCCGAGGAATCAGGGGGGATTAACGGCCCCTGGAACCAGCAGCATTTCCACCCAGCCCCTGCCCACCTCTGAGGGATGGATTCCCCCTCCTGACCCCCACAAACAAAGTCTTGTTGTCCTTCCTAGTGACCTCCAGTGGCAACCCCCCTCCTTGTACGGGGAGCTCCTGCCACTTCCCCGTCAGTGCCCCTGACAGCTGTTCCACCTCCAATCCACAGCTCAAGTTCTCAGACCCCTCTCATCCAGCCCCACCCAGGTTGGGTAGGGAGGGGACTGTAGCGGGGGGAGCAGGAGGGATTCTGGCAGCAGTGAAGTGGGATGTGGGGAGGTTGAGACCTTTCCCCAAGTCACCCCAGCCACTAATGCTGAAGCCGCAGGATGGCAGCCCTGGTGAATGGGACGGATCGGCAGCCCCTGCTGACTAGGGTTACCATACGTCCGGTTTTTCCCGGACATGTCCTGCTTTTCGGCAATCAAACGCCCGTCCGGGGGGAATTGCCGAAAAGCCAAACATGTCCGGGAAAATGCCGGCCGGGCACTTCCCCTCCCGCGGCTGCTCTGCTCCGCTCCTCCCCTCTCAGACTTTAAGAGCCGAGCTGCCCGAGCCAGCGCTACCGGCTTTGGGCAGCCCCCCCTGCCTCCGGACCCCCAGCCGCCGGCCAGGCACTTCCCTTCCCGGCCTCCAGCTGAGCTGCTCCGCTCCTCCCCTCTCAGACTTTAAGAGCCGAGCTGCCCGAGCCAGCGCTACTGGCTTCGGGCAGCCCCCCCTGCCTCCGGACCCCGAGCCACGGGCCAGGCACTTCCCTTCCCGGGCTCCGGCTGCGCTGGGGAAGCGCCGGCCGGGGGCGCAGGGTCTGGGGGCTGCCCGGCAAACCGTGAAGCCGGTAGCGCTGGGGCAGCCCTTTCCCCATGGCTGGGAGTGGGAGGGAGGAGGGGGCTGAGTTAGGGCGGGGAAGGGGCGGAGTTGGGGCGGGGCTAGGGGGTGAGGAAATGGGCGGGGCCAGGGCCCGTGGAGGGTCCTCTTTTTTTATTTATTAGACATGGTAACCCTACTGCTGACTGAATCCTCCTGTTCTCTCCAGAACGGGTCCAGCCTTGCCAGCAGCAGGACAAGCGTCCCCTGCCCATGTGCCTCAGCCCTGCCTGGTCAGATGCCATCACCCGTCAGTCCTTGGCCTCCCAGGCTGCCAGTGATGGGAGCAACTCTGGGTGGTGGCTCGGGTGACACAGACACCAGACCACTAGGAATTGGGTGCGGCCCTGTGGGACAGGAGAGTCTCGCAGAGGGCACTTGGGGGACTCTCCTGCCCTTCCCAAGAGCGATAGCACCCTGTCCTAAGAACGTAAGTCTGGGATGAGGCAAAGCTTGTCATTAATTAGCCTGGCTAAAGAGCTGGGTG
>NW_027053185.1:0-48000 GCF_011386835.1 Chrysemys picta bellii | reverse complement strand
CCCCTGATTCCTCGCGGCCTTTGAGTCTCTGACAGGTTCTCGTTCCCTTGCAGCAGGAGGACGTCACGGCCAAAGTGATGCACCAGCTCCGCATCATCCGGCACTTGTGCCAGGTGCCTGAGACACTGCAGGGGCTGTTCCTCTGAGGCCTTCAGCAACTCCCGCTCCCTGCTGCAGGTACTGCTCTGGCTCACTGTAAATGGGGAGCTAGTGGAAGGGGAAATGGAGCCCCCTGGCCCTCACTAAAAGGGAAAGTGGTGGATTCTCCATCTCTTGATGTCATTGAATGAAGACTAGATGCCTTTCTGGAATGTGTGTGCCCAAAGAGTAACTATTGTACTATACAGTAAGCCTATGATATGCAGCGGGTTAGATTAGATGCTCTAAAGGTCTCTTCTGACCATAAAGTGTACTAATTTTGGAAACACTGAGTGTAGCATTGGGAGCAGCCTCTGATGTTTTACTGTCTAGCCCGCTTGCTTCCTAGAATGAGGATGCATTGAGTGGGGTGATCCACAGAGAGTAGCTCAAACCTTCAAAGTGTCAGGCCAGTAGCAGGACATTAGCACTTTAGGGTTTGGTTGGGTGTGGCAGTGATATCACAAAGGCCTTATCCTGTACCTCAGCCTATGGGTCAAAGGTGTTAGGGAGGTGGTTACCTGAGAGAGAGATGCTGACATCAGCCAGGCAGGACAGGAGCGCAGGGCCAGGGAAACCTCAGAGACCCCTTTGGCTTTGCTTTAGCAAGTCTCCTTCTTGAGGTCTCCCTTTTTAGGACTCAGAGAGTATTAGGGTTCAAGTATGTGAGTGCGAGGAGGAACCTCTTTTGCGTTTCTCCTTTTATTGATTTTACTAGAAAACAGACGTGCCTGTTGAGAAGGTAAGAACCTTGGAGAGGTTTTTAACCTGCTCAGTCTGCAGTCTGATCCATCTGGTGCCAGCTGAATTCTAGGCATGGAAAACACTAGTTCAAGGTGGCAGAATTTTATAGCCCACCTGGGATTTTGTGCCGTAGAATCACTGGGGACATTAGGGTTTGTCCTTTTCGTTTTACCTTTTCCTCCATCCCTCCTTGCTTTCTCTTGTTCCCCTCCCACCACCAGGAGTGGTGTGTGTGTGTGTGTGTGTTGCTGGGGGTGCTCTTCACCTCCCCTTGTGGGAAGTTGACACTGCAAGGGCTGTGCCTCTGTGGACATCAGCAACTCCCACTCCCTGCTGCAGGTACTGCTCTGGCTCACTGTAAATGGGGTGCTAGTGGAAGGGGAAATGGAACCCCCTGGCACTCACTAAAAGGGAAAGTGGTGGATTCTCCATCTCTTGATGTCATTGAATGAAGACTAGATGCCTTTCTGGAATGTGTGTGCCCAAAGAGTAACTATTGTACGATACAGTAAGCCTATGATATGGAGGGGGTTAGATGAGATGCTGTAAAGGTCTCTTCTGGCCATAAAGTCTACTAATTTTGGAAACACTGAGTGTAGCATTGGGAGCAGCCTCTGATGTTTTACTGTCTAGCCCACTTGCTTCCTAGAATGAAGACGCATTGAGTGGGGTGATCCACAGAGAGTAGCTCAAACCTTCATAGTGTCAGGCCAGCAGCAGGACATTAGCACTTAAGGGTTTGATTGGTGGCAGTGATATCACAAAGGTCTTTTGCAGGACCTCAGCATATTGGTCAAAGGTGTTAGGGAGGTGGTAACCTCAGAGAGAGATGCTGCCATCAGCGAGGCAGGACAGGGGCGCATGGCCAGGGAAACCTCAGAGACCCCTGTGGCTTTGCTTCAGCAAGTCTCCTTCTCAAGGTTTCTCTTGAGGACTGAGAGAGTATTAGGATTCACGTATTTGAGTGAGAGCAGGAGCCTCTTTCGAGTTGTCTCCTTTCCTTTTACTGATTTTACTAGAAAACAGACATCCCTGTTTAGAAAGTAAGAGCCTCCAAGAGGTTTTGGAACCTGCTCAGTCTGATCCATCTTGTGCCAGCTGAATTCTAGGCATGGAAAACACTAGTTCAAGGTGGCAGAATTTTAATCCCTCCCTGTAATTTTGTCTGGTAGAATCACTGGGGACATTAGGGTTTGTCCTTTTCGTTTTACCTTTTCCTCCATCCCTCCTTCCTTTCTCTTTATCTCTTACTTCTTTTGTCCTTTCTCTTGTTCCCCTCCCACCACCAGGAGTGGTATATATATGTGTGTGTGTGTGTGTGTGTGTGTGTGTGTGTGTGTGTGTTGCTGGGGGTGCTCTTCACCTCCCCTTGTTGGGAGTTGATCCAAAACTGTATGGTTGAAATAGTGCTTGGACTCCACTGACACTAGATGCTGCCATCGTGTGGTTTAGCATTAGTGTCTGGGATGACTTGGGGCAAGATCTCAACCTCCCCGCAACGCACTTCACTGCTGCCAGAATCCCACCTGCCCCCCCTGCTAGAGCCGCCTCCCTGGCCAACCTGGGTGGGGGTGGAGAAGAGGGTTCTGATAACTTGAGCTGTGGTTTGGAGGTGGAACAGCTGTCAAGGGCACTGAGGGGGAGGTAGCAGGAGCTCACCCTACAAGGACGGGGGTTGGCACTGGAGATTACTAGAAAGGAGAAGACGACTCCATTCTGGGGTTCAGGAGGTGAATTCATCCCTCAGTGGTGGGCAGGCGCTGGGTGTAAATACTGCTGGTTCCAGGTGTCCTTAATTGCCCCTGATTCCTCGGGGCATTTGAGTCTCTGACAGGTTCTCGTTCCCTTGCAGGAGGAGGACGTCACGGCCAAAGGGATGCACCAGCTCCGCATCATCCGGCACTTACGCCATGTGTCTGAGACACTGCAGGGGCTGTTCCTCTGAGGCCTTAGCAACTCCCTCTCCCGGCTGCAGGTACTGCTCTGTCTCACTGTAAATGGGGAGCTAGTGGAAGGGGAAATGGAGCCCCGTGGCACTCATTAAAAGGGAAAGTGGTGGATTCTCCAACTCTTGATGTCATTGATTGAAGACTAGATGCCTTTCTGGAATGTGTGTGCCCAAAAAGTAACTATTGTACTATACTGGAAGCCTATGATATGGAGGGGGTTAGATGAGATGCTGTAAAGGTCTCTTCTGGCCAGAAAGTCTCCTACTTTTGGAAACACTGAGTGTAGTATTGGGAGCAGCCTCTGATGTTTTACTGTCTAGCTAGCTTGCTTCCTAGAATGAAGACGAATTTTGTGGTGTGATCCACAGAGCGTAGCTCAAACCTTCAAAGTGTCAGGCCAGCAGCAGGACATGAGCACTTTAGGGTTTGGTTGGGTGTGGCAGTGATATCACAAAGGTTTTTCAAGGACCTCAGCGTACTGGTCAAAGGTGTTAGGGAGGTGGTGATCTCAGAGAGAGATGCTGTCTTCAGCCAGGGAGGACAGGGGCTTACGACCAGGGAAACCTCAGAGACCCCTGTGGCTTTGCTTCAGCAAGTCTCCTTCTCGAGGTTTCTTTTTGAGGACTGAGAGAGTGTTAGGGTTGACGTATGTGAGTGCGAGCAGGAGCCTCTTTCGAGTTTTCTCCTTTCCTTTTACTGATTTTACTTGAAAATTAGAAGGTAAGAGCCTCCAAGAGGTTTTGGAACCTGCTCAGTCTGATCCATCTGGTGCCAGCTGAATTCTCGGCATGGAAAACAGTAGTTTAAGGTGGCAGAATTTTATTCCCTCCCTGGAATTTTGTCCCGTGGAATCACTGGGGACACTAGGGTTTGTCCTTTTCGTTTTACCTTTTCCTCCATCCCTCCTTCCTTTCTCTTCATCTCTTACTTCTTTTGTCCTTTCTCTTGTCCCCCTCCCACCTCCAGGAGTGGTGTGTGTGTTGCTGGGGGTGCTCTTCACCTCCCCTTGTGGGAAGTTGATCCAAAACTGTCGGGTTCAAATAGTGCTTGGACTCCACTGACACTAGATGCTGCCATCCTGTGGCTTACCATTAGTGTCTGGGACAACTTGGGGCAAGATCTCAACTTCCCCGCAACCCACTTCACTGCTGGCAGAATCCCTCCTGCCCCCCCTGCTAGGGCCGCCTCCCTGCGCAACCTGGGTTGGGGTGGAGAAGAGGGTTCTGATAACTTGAGCTGTGGTTTGGAGGTAGAACAGCTGTCAAGGGTACTGAGGGGGAGGTAGCAGGAGCTCACCCTACAAGGTGGTGGGTTGGCACTGGAGGTTACTAGAAAGGACAAGAAGACTCCATTCTGGGGTTCAGGAGGTGAATTCATCTCTCAGTGGTGGGCAGGTAGTCAGTTTAAATACTGCTGGTTCCAGGTGCCCTTAATTCCCCCTGATTCCTCGGGGCGTTTGAGTCTCTGACAGGTTCTCGTTCCCTTGCAGGAGGAGGACGTCACGGCCAAAGTGATGCACCCACATCATCCGCCACTTGCGCCAGGTGCCTGAGACACTGCAGGGGCTGCGCCTCTGAGGCCTTCAGCAACTCCCGCTCCCTGCTGCAGGTACTGCTCTGTCTCCCTGTAAATGGGGAGCTAGTGGAAGGGGAAATGGAGCCCCCGGCACTCACTAAAAGGGAAAGTGGTGTATTCTCCATCTCTTGATGTCATTGAATGAAGACTAGATGCCTTTCTGGAATGTTTGTGCCCAAAAAGTAACCATTGTACTATACAGGAAGCCCATGATATGCAGGGGCTTAGATGAGATGCTCTAAAGGTCTCTTCTGGCCATAAAGTGTAGTAATTTTGGAAACAGTGAGTGTGGCATTGGGAGCAGCCTCTGATGTTTTATTGTCTAGCCGGCTTGCTTCCTAGAATGAAGACCCATTGAGTGGGGTGATTCACACAGAGTAGCTCAAACCTTCAAAGTGTCAGGCCAGCAGGAGGACATTAGCACTTCAGGGTTTGGTTGGGTGTGGCAGTGACACCACAAAGGCCTTTTGCAGGACGTCAGCTTATTGGTCAAATGTGTTAGGGAGGTGGTGACCTCAGAGAGAGATGCTGACATCAGAGAGAGATGCTGACATGAGGGCCAGGGAAACCTCAGAGACCCCTGTGGCTTTGCTTCAGCAAGTCTCCTCCTTGAGGTCTCTCTTTGAGGAAAGTAAGTGCCTCGGAGAGGTTTGTATCCGGTTCAGTCTGATCCACCTGGTGCCAGCTGAATTCTAAGCATGGAAAACACTAGTTCAAGGTGGCAGAATTTTATTCCCTCCCTGTGATTTTGTCCCGTAGAATCACTGGGGACATTAGTGTTTGTCCTTTTCATTTTACCTTTTCCTCCCTCCCTCCTTCCTTTCTCTTCATCTCTTACTTCTTTTGTCCTTTCTCCTGTTCCCCTCCCACCACCGGGAGTGGTTTGTGTGTGTGTGTGTGTTTGTGTGTTGCTGGGGGTGCTCTTCACCTCCCTTTGTGGGGAGTTCATCCAAACCTGTGTGGTTGAAATAGTGCTTGGACTCCACTGACACTAGATGCTGCCATCGTGTGGATTAGCATTGGTGTCTGGGATGACTTGGGGCAAGATCTCAACCTCCCCGGAACCCACTTCACTGCTGGCAGAATCCCTCCTGCCACCCCTGCTAGAGCCGCCTCCCTGGCCAACCTGGGTGGGGGTGGAGAAGAGGGTTCTGATAACTTGAGCTGTGGTTTGGTGGTGGAACATCTGTCAAGGGCACTGAGAGGGAGGTAGCAGCAGCTCACCCTTCAAGGAGGGGATTTGGCACTGGAGGTTACTAGAAAGGACAAGAAGACTCCATTCTGGGGTTCAGGAGGTGAATTCATCCCTCAGCGGTGGGCAGGTGCTGAGTGGAAATACTGCTGGTTCCCGGTGCCCTTAATTCCCCATGATTCCTCGGGGCGTTTGAGTCTCTGACAGGTTCTCGTTCCCTTGCAGCAGGAGGACGTCACGGCCAAAGTGATGCACCCGCATCATCCGCCACTTGCGCCAGGTGCCTGAGACACTGCATGGGTTGTTCCTCTGAGTCTTTCAGCAACTCCCGCTCCTTGCTGCAGGTACTGTTCTGTCTCCCTGTAAATGGCGAGCTAGTGGAAGGGGAAATGGAGCCCCCGGCACTCACTAAAAGGGAAAGTGGTGGATTCTCCATCTCTTGATGTCATTGAATGAAGACTAGATGCCTTTCTGGAATGTGTGTGCCCAAAAAGTAACTATTGTACTATACAGGAGGCCTATGATATGCAGGGGCTTAGATGAGATGCTCTAAAGGTCTCTTGTGGCCATAAAGTCTACAAATTTTGGAAACACCGAGTGTAGTATTGGGAGCAGCCTCTGATGTTTTACTGTCTAGCCGGCTTGCTTCCTAGAATGAAGACGCATTGAGTGGGGTGATCCACAGAGAGTACCTGTGTCAAGGCTGTATCCCCACTTTGAAGTTTAGGGTACAAATGTAGGGGCCTGCATGAAAACGTCTAAGCTTAACCACCATCCCAAGGCTAATTTCCTCCCCTGGGTAGCCTTGAGAAACCTTTCACCAATTCCCTGGTGAATACAGATCCAAACCCCTTGGATCTTAAAACAAGGAGAAATAAACCATCCCCCCTCCTTCCTCCCACCAACTTCTGGTGAATACAGATCCAACCCCCTTGGATCTAAAAGAAGGAGAAATTAACCATTCCCCTCCTTCCTCCCACCAACTCCTGGTGAATCAAGATCCAAACTCCTTGGATCTTAAAACAAGGAAAAATCAATCCGGTTCTTAAAAATAAGGCTTTTAATTAAAGGAAAAGGTAAAAATCATCTCTGTAAAATCAGTATGGAAATTAACCTTACAGGGTAATCAAACTTAAAGAGCTCAGAGGACTCCCCTCTAGTCTTAGGTTCAAAGTACAGCAAACAAAGATAAACACTCTAGTAAAAGGTACATTTATAAGTTGAGAAAACAAAGGAAAACTAACACGCCTTGTTTGAAATAGGAGAGACTTGTTTAGAAAGATGTGGAGAACCTGGATTGATGTCTGGTCCCTCTCAGTCCCGAGGGCGAACACCCACACAAACAAAGAACACAAACAAAAGCCTTCCCCTCCCCAAGATTTGAAAGTATCTTGTCCCCTTATTGGTCCTTTAGGTCAGATGCCAGCCAGGTTACCTGAGCTTCTTAACCCTTTAGAGGGAAAAGGATTTTGGAGTCTCTGGCCAGGAGGATTTTATAGTACTGTACACAGGACAGCTGTTACCCTTCCCTTTATAGTTATGACAACCTCAAACCTTCAAAGTGTCAGGCCAGCAGCAGGACATTAGCACTTGAGGGTTTGGTTGGGTGTGGCAGTGACATCACAAAGGCCTTTTGCAGGATGTCAGCTTATTGGTCAAATGTGTTAGGGAGGTGGTGACCTCAGAGAGAGATGCTGACATCAGCCTGGCAGGACAGGAGCACAGGGCCAGGGAAACCTCAGAGACCCTGTGGCTTTGCTTCAGCAAGTCTCCTTCTCGGGGTCTTTCTTTGAGGACTGAGAGAGTATTAGGGTTCACGTACGTGAGTGCGTGCAGGAGCCTCTTTCGAGTTTTCTCCTTTCCTTTTACTGATTTTACTAGAAAACAGGCGTCCCTGTTTAGAAGGTAAGAGCCTCCAAGAGGTTTTGGCAGCTGCTCAGTCTGATCCACGTGGTGCCAGCTGAATTCTAGGCATGGAAAACAGTAGTTTAAGATGGCAGAATTTTATTCCATCCCTTGGATTTTGTGCCGTAGAATCACTGGGGACATTAGGGTTTGTCCTTTTTGTTTTACCTTTTCCTCCATCCCTCCTTCCTTTCTCTTCATCTCTTACTTCTTTTGTCCTTTCTCCTGTTCCCCTCCCACCACCAGGAGTGGTGTGTGTGTGTTGCTGGTGGTGCTCATCACCTCTCCTTGTGGGAAGTTCATCGAAAACTGTGGGGTTGAAATAGTGTTTGGACTCCACTGACACTAGATGCTGCCATCCTGTGGCTTAGCATTAGTGTCTGGGATGACTTGGGTCAAGATCTCAACTTCCCCGCAACCCACTTCACTGCTGCGAGAATCCCTCCTGCCCCCCCTGCTAGAAAACCTGTCGTATGAAAAGAGATTAGAGGAGCTCGGGTTGTTTAGTCTGACAAAACGAAGGCTGAGGGGGGATATGATTGCTATCTTTAAATATATCAGAGGGATAAATACAAGGGAGGGAGAGGAATTATTTCAGCTGAGTACTAATGTGGACACGAGAACCAATGGATATAAACTGGCCGTGGGGAAGTTCAGGCTTGAAATCAGACGAAGGTTTCTGACCGTCAGAGGGGTGAAATATTGGAACGGCCTTCCGAGGGAAACGGTGGGGGCAACGGACCTGTCTGGTTTTAAGATTAAGTTGGATAAGTTTATGGAGGGAATGGTTTAATGGTAAAACATAGTAGCCGAGGAAAACCAAGCAATGGTACGTAAATAGCATAATGGCAAACAAGGGTCAGGCTAGAGACTCTTGCCTACATGCTCGGGGTATTACTGATCGCCATATTTGGGGTCGGGAAGGAATTTTCCTCCAGGGTAGATTGGCTGAGCCGCTGGAGGTTTTTCGCCTTCCTCCGCAGCATGGGGCAGGGATCACTAGCAGGAGGGTCCCTGCCGATTGAAGTCACTAAAACACAGGATTGGGACTTCAACGGCACAGTCCAGGGAAGGGTCTTGTGGCCTGCAGCATGCAGGGGGTCAGACCAGATGATCATAATGGTCCCTTCTGACCTTAAAGTCTATGAGTCTATAAGACCAAATACCATCCCTGATAGACATTTATCTAACCTACTCTTAAATATCTCAAGAGATGGAGATTCCACAACCTCCCTCGGCAATTTATTTCAGTGTTTAACCACCCTGACAGTTAGGAACTTTTTCCTAATGTCCAACCTAGACCTCCCTTGCTGCACTTTAAACCCATTGCTTCTGGTTCTATCCTTAGAGGCTAAGGTGAACAAGTTTTCTCCCTCCTCCTTATGACACCCTTTTAAATACCTGAAAACTGCTATCATGTCTCCTCTCAGTCTTCTCTTTTCCAAACTAAACAAAGCCAATTCTTTCAGCCTTCCTTCATAGGTCATGTTCTCAAGACCTTTAATCATTCTTGTTGCTCTTCTCCGGACCCTTTCCAATTTCTCCACATCTTTTTTAAAATGCGGTGCCCAGAACTGGACACAATACTCCAGCTGAGGCCTAACCAGAGCAGAGTAGAGCGGAAGAATGACTTCTCGTGTCTTGCTCACAACACACCTGTTAATACATCCCAGAATCAGGTTTGCTTTTTTTGCAACAGCATCACACTGTTGACTCATATTTAGCTTGTGGTCCACTATAACCCCTAGATCCCTTTCTGCCGTACTCCTTCCTAGACAGTCTCTTCCCATTCTGAATGTGTGAAACTGATTGTTCCTTCCTAAGTGGAGCACTTTGCATTTGTCTTTGTTAAACTTCATCCTGTTTAACTCAGACCATTTCTCCAATTTGTCCAGATCATTTTGAATTATGACCCTGTCCTCCAAAGCAGTTGCAATCCCTCCCAGTTTGGTATCATCCGCAAACTTAATAAGCGTACTTTCTATGCCAATATCTAAGTCGTTGATGAAGATATTGAACAGCGCCGGTCCCAAAACAGACCCCTGCGATACCCCACTCGTTATGGCTTTCCAGCAGGATTGGGAACTATTAATAACAACTCTCTGAGTACGGTTATCCAGCCAGTTATGCACCCACCTTATAGTAGCCCCATCTAAATTGTATTTGCCTAGTTTATCAATAAAAATATCATGCGAGACCGTATCAAATGCCTTACTAAAGTCTAGGTATACCACATCCACAGCCTCACCCTTATCCACAAGGCTCGTTATCCTATCAAAGAAAGCTATCAGATTGGTTTGACATGATTTGTTCTTCACAAATCCATGCTGGCTGTTCCCTATCACCTTACCACCTTCCAAGTGTTTGCAGATGATTTCCTTAATTACTTGCTCCATTATCTTCCCTGGCACAGAAGTTAAACTCACTGGTCTGTAGTTTCCTGGGTTGTTTTTATTTCCCTTTTTATAGATGGGCACTATATTTGCCCTTTTCCAGTCTTCTGGAATCTCTCCCGTCTCCCATGATTTTCCAAAGATAATAGCTAGAGGCTCAGATACCTCCTCTATTAGCTCCTTGAGTATTCTAGGATGCATTTCATCAGGCCCGGGTGACTTGCAGGCATCTAACTTTTCTAAGTGATTTTTAACTTGTTCTTTTTTTATTTTATCTGCTAAACCTACCCCCTTCCCATTAGCATTCACTATGTTAGGCATTCCTTCAGACTTCTCGGTGAAGACCGAAAGAAAGAAGTCATTAAGCATCTCCGCCATTTCCAAGTTTCCTGTTACTGTTTCTCCCTCTTCACTAAGCAGTGGGCCTACCCTGTCTTTGGTCTTCCTCTTGCTTCTAATGTATTGATAAAAAGTCTTCTTGTTTCCCTTTATTCCCGTAGCTAGTTTGAGCTCATTTTGTGCCTTTGCCTTTCTAATCTTGCCCCTGCATTCCTGTGTTGTTTGCCTATATTCATCCTTTGTAATCTGTCCCAGTTTCCATTTTTTATATGACTCCTTTTTATTTTTTAGATCATGCAAGATCTCATGGTTAAGCCAAGGTGGTCTTTTGCCACATTTCCTATCTTTCCTAACCAGCGGAATAGCTTGCTTTTGGGCCCTTAATAGTGTCCCTTTGAAAAACTGCCAACTCTCCTCAGTTGTTTTTCCCCTCAGTCTTGATTTCCATGGGACCTTACCTATCAGCTCTCTGAGCTTACCAAAATCTGCCTTCCTGAAATCCATTGTCTCTATTTTGCTGTTCTCCCTTCTACCCTTCCTTAGAATTGCAAACTCTATGATTTCATGATCACTTTCACCCAGGCTGCCTTCTACTTTCAAATTCTCAACGAGTTCCTCCCTATTTGTTAAAATCAAGTCTAGAACAGCTTCCCCCCAGTAGCTTTTTCAACCTTCTGAAATAAAAAGTTGTCTCCAATGCAGTCCAGGAATTTGTTGGATAGTCTGTGCCCCGCTGTGTTATTTTCCCAACATATAGCCGGATAGTTGAAGTCCCCCATCACCACCAAATCTTGGGCTTTGGATGATTTTGTTAGTTGCTTAAAAAAAGCCTCATCCACCTCTTCCACCTGGTTAGGTGGCCTGTAGTAGACTGCTAGCATGACATCTCCCTTGTTTTTTTACCCCTTTTAGCCTAACCCAGAGACTCTCAACACTTCCGTCTTCTATGTCCATCTCTACCTCAGTCCAAATGTGTACATTTTTAATATACAAGGCAACACCTCCTCCCTTTTTCCCCTGTCTATCCTTCCTGAGCAAGCTGTACCCATCCACACCAACATTCCAATCACGTGTATTATCCCACCAAGTTTCAGTGATGCCAACAATGTCATAGTTGTATTTATTTATTAGCACTTCCAGTTCTTCCTGCTTATTCCCCATACTTCTCGCATTTGTATATAGGCATCTAAGATACTGGTTTGATCTTTCCTCCCAGTTTTGTCCTGACCCTCCTTTCTCTCTGACAATATAGCCCACACTCCCTCTCGTTTTTGACCCATCTCCCCGGTCTCTATGTTCCCCACTTACCTGTGGGCTTTGCTCACCTGTCCCCGTCGAACCTAGTTTAAAGCCCTCCTCACTAGGTTAGCCAGTCTGTGTCCAAAGGTACTAATAACTTGAGCTGTGGTTTGGAGGTGGAACAGCTGTCAAGGGCACTGAGGGGGAAGTAGCAGGAGCTCATCCTTCAAGGAGGGGGGTTGGCACTGGAGGTTACTAGAAAGGACAAGAAGACTCCATTCTGGGGTTCAGGAGGTGAATTTATCCCTCAGTGGTGGGCAGGTGATGGGTGGAAGTAGTGCTGGTTCCAGGTGCCCTTAATTCCCGCTGATTCCTCGGGGCGTTTGAGTCTCTGACAGGTTCTCGTTCCCTTTCAGCAGGAGGACGTCACGGCCAAAAGTGATGCACCAGCTCCGCATCATCCGGCACTTGCGCCAGATTCCTGAGACACTGCAGGGGCTGTGCCTCTCAGGCCATCAGCAACTCCCGCTCCCTGCTGCAGGTACTGCTCTGTCTCACTGTAAATTGGGAGCTAGTGGAAGGGGAAATGGAACCCCCTGGCACTCACTAAAAGGGAAAGTGGTGGATTCTCCATCTCTTGATGTCATTGAATGAAGACTAGATACCTTTCTGGAATGTTTGTGCCCAAAAAGTAACTATTGTCCTATACAGGAAGCCTATGATATGCAGGGGGTTAGATGAGATGCTCTAAAGGTCTCTTCTGGCCATAAAGTGTATTAATTTTGGAAACACTGAGTGTAGCATTGGGAGCAGCCTCTAATGTTTTACTGTCTAACCGGCTTGCTTCCTAGAATGAAGACGCATTGAGTGGGGTGATCCACAGAGAGTAGCTCAAACCTTCAAAGTGTCAGGCCAGCAGCAGGACATTAGCACTTCAGGGGATGGGTGGGTGTGGCAGTGACATCACAAAGGCCTTTTGCAGGAGCTCAGCCTATTGGTCAAAGTTGTTAGGGAGGTGGTGACCTCAGAGAGAGATGCTCACATCAGCCAGGCAAAACAGGGGCGCAGGGCCAGGGAAACCTCAGAGACCCCTGTGGCTTTGCTTCAGCAAGTCTCCTTCTCGAGCTCTCTTTGAGGACTGAGAGAGTATTAGGGTTCACATATGTGAGTGTGAGCAGGAGCCTCTTTCGAGTTTTCTCCTTTGCTTTTACCCATTTTACTAGAAAACAGAAGTCCCTGTTGAGAAAGTAAGTGCCTCGGAGAGGTTTGTAACCTGTTCAGTCTGATCCACCTGGTGCCATCTGAATTCTAGGCATGGAAAACACTAGTTTAAGGTGGCAGAATTTTATTCCCTCCCTGGGATTTTGTCCCGTAGAATGACTGGGGATATTAGGAAAACAACAAGGAGTCTGGTGGCACCTTAAAGACTAACAGATTTATTTGGGCATAAGCTTTCGTGAGTAAAAACCTCACTTCTTCGGATGCATAGAGTGAAAGTTACAGATGCAGGCATTATATACTGACACATGGAGAGCAGGGAGTTACTTCACAAGTGGAGAACCAGTGTTGACAGGGCCAATTCAAAAATCAGGGTGGATGTAGTCCACTCCAAATAATAGATGAGGAGGTGTCAATTCCAGGAGAGGAAAAGCTGCTTCTGTAGTGAGCCAGCCACTCCCAGTCCCTATTCAAGCCCAGATTAATGGTGTTGAATTTGCAAATGAATTTTAGTTCTGCTGTTTCTCTTTGAAGTCTGTTTCTGAAGATTTTTTGTTCAATGATAGTGACTTTTAAATCTGTAATAGAATGACCAGGGAGATTGAAGTGTTCACATACTGGCTTATGTATGTTACCATTGCTGATGTCCGACATGGGGACATTAGGGTTTGTCCTTTTCCTTTTACCTTTTCCTCCATCCCTCCTTCCTTTCTCTTCATCTCTTACTTCTTTTGTCCTTTCTCTTGTTCCCCTCACACCACCAGGAGTGGTGTGTGTGTGTGTGTGTGTGTGTGTGTGTGTGTGTGTGTGTGTGTGTGTGTGTGTGGTGCTGATGGTTCTCTTCTCCTCCCCTTGTGGGGAGTTCAACCAAAACTGTGGGGTTGAAATAGTGCTTGGACCCCACTGACAGTAGATGCTGCCATTGTGTGACTTAGCATTAGTGTCTGGGATGACTTGGGTCAAGATCTCAACCTCCCTGCAACCCACTTCACTGCTGTCAGAATCCCTCCTGCACACCCTGTTAGAGCCGCCTCCCAGCCCAACCTGTGTCGGGGTGGAGAAGAGGGTTCGGATGACTTGAGCTGTGGTTTGGAGGTGGAATATCTGTGAAGGGCACTGAGCAGGAGGTAGCAGGAGCTCACCCTACAAGGAGGGGGGTTGGCTCTGGAGGTTTCTAGAAAGGACAAGAAGACTCCATTTTGGGGTTCAGGAGGTGAATTCATCTCTCATTGATGGGCAGGTGCTGGGTGGAAATACTGCTGGTTCCAGGTTCCCTTAATTCCCCCTGATTCCTCGGGGCGTTTGAGTCTCTGACAGGTTCTCGTTCCCTTGCAGCAGGAGGACGTCACGGCCAAAATGATGCACCAGCTCCGCATCATCCTGCACTTACGCCACGTGCCTGAGACACTGCAGGGGCTGCGCCTCTGAGGCCTTCAGGAACTCCCGCTCCCTGCTGCAGGTACTGCTCTGGCTCACTGTAAATGGGGAGCTAGTGGAAGGGGTAATGGAGCCCCCTGGCACTCACTAAAAGGGAAAGTGATGGATTCTCCATCTCTTAATGTCATTTAATTTAGACTAGATACCTTTCTGGAATGTTTGTGCCCAAAAAGTAACTATTGTACTATACAGGAAGCCCATGATATGCAGGGGCTTAGATGAGATGCTCTAAAGGTCTCTTCTGGCCATAAAGTGTAGTAATTTTGGAAACAGTGAGTGTAGCATTGGGAGCAGCCTCTGATGTTTTATTGTCTAGCCGGCTTGCTTCCTAGAATGAAGACCCATTGAGTGGGGTGATTCACACAGAGTAGCTCAAACCTTCAAAGTGTCAGGCCAGCAGGAGGACATTAGCACTTCAGGGTTTGGTTGGGTGTGGCAGTGACACCACAAAGGCCATTTGCAGGACGTCAGCTTATTGGTCAAATGTGTTAGGGAGGTGGTGACCTCAGAGAGAGATGCTGACATCAGAGAGAGATGCTGAGAGGAGCACAGGGCCAGGGAAACCTCAGAGACCCCTGTGGCTTTGCTTCAGCAAGTCTCCTTCTCGAGGTCTCTCTTTGAGGACTGAGAGAGTATTAGGGCTGACGTATGTGAGTGCGAGCAGGAGCCTCTTTCGAGATTTCTCCTTTCTCTTTACTGATTTTACTAGAAAACAGACATCCCTGTTAAGAAGGTAAGAGCCTCGGAGAGGCTTGTAACCTTTTCAGTCTGATCCACCTGGTGCCAGCTGAATTCTAGGCATGGAAAACACTAGCTCAAGGTGGCAGAATTTTATTCTCTCCCTGGGATTTTGTCCCGTGGAATCACTGGGGACATTAGGTTTTGTCCTTTTCGTTTTACCTTTTCCTCCATCCCTGCTTCCTTTCTCTTCATCTCTTACTTCTTTTGTCCTTTCTCCTGTTCCGCTCCCACCACCAGGAGTGGGGTGTGTGTGTGTGTGTGTGTGTGTGTGTGTGTGTGTGTTGCTGGGGGTGCTCTTCACCTCCCCTTGTGGAAAGTTGATCCAATACTGTGAGGTTGAAATAGTGCTTGGACTCCACTGACACTAGATGCTCCCATCCTGTGGCTTAGCATTACTGTCTGGGATGACTTGGGGCAAGGTCTCAACCTCCCCGCAACACACTTTTCTACTTTCAGAATCCCTGCTGCCCCCCCTCCTAGATCCGCCTCCCTGCCCAACCTGGGTGGGGGTGGAGAAGAGGGTTCTGATAACTTGAGCTGTGGTTTGGAGGTGGAACAGCTGTCAAGGGCACTCCCCACAAGGGAGGGGGAGGTAGCAGATGCTAATCCTACAAGGATGGGGGATGGCACTGGAGGTTACCAGAAAGGACAAGAAGACTCCATTCTGGGGTTGAGGAGGTGAATTCATCTCTGTGGTGAGCAGGTGCTGGGTGGAAATACTGCTGGTTCCAGGTGCCCTTAATTCCCCCTGATTCCTCGGAGAGTTTGAGTCTCTGACAGGTTCTCGTTCCCTTGCAGGAGGAGGACGTCACGGCCAAAGTGATGCACCCGCATCATCCGCCACTTGCACCAGGTGCCTGAGACACTGCAGGGGCTGCGCCTCTGAGGCCTTCAGCAACTCCCGCTCCCTGCTGCAGGTACTGCTCTGTCTCCCTGTAAATGGCGAGCTAGTGGAAGGTGAAATGGAGCCCCCTGGCACTCACTAAAAGGGAAAGTGGTGGATTCTCCATCTCTTGATGTCATTGAAGGAAGACTAGATGCCTTTCTGGAATGTGTGTGCCCCAAAAGTACCTATTGTACTATACAGGAGACCTATGATATGGAGGGGGTTAGATGAAATGCTGTAAAGGTCTCTTCTGGCCAGAAAGTCTCCTACTTTTGGAAACACTGAGTGTAGTATTGGGAGCAGCCTCTGATGTTTTCCTGTCTAGCCGGCTTGCTTCCTAGAATGAAGACGCATTGAGTGGGGTGATCCACAGAGAGTACCTGTGTCAAGGCTGTATCCCCACTTTGAACTTTAGGATACAAATGTAGGGGCCTGCATGAAAACTTCTAAGCTTAACCACCATCCCAAGGCTAATTTCCTCCCCTGGGTAGCCTTGAGAAACCTTTCACCAATTCCCTGGTGAATACAGATCCAAACCCCTTGGATCTTAAAACAGGGAGAAATTAACCATCCCCCCTCCTTCCTCCCACCAACTTCTGGTGAATACAGATCCAACCCACTTGGATCTAAAAGAAGGAGAAATTAACCATTCCCCTCCTTCCTCCCACCAACTCCTGGTGAATACAGTTCCAACCTCCAAAGGAAAACTAAGACGCCTTGTTTGAAATAGGAGAGACTTGTTTAGAAAGATGTGGAGAACCTGGATTGATGTCTGGTCACTCTCAGTCCCGAGGGCGAACACCCACACAAACAAAGAACACAAACAAAAGCCTTCCCCTCCCCAAGATTTGAAAGTATCTTGTCCCCTTATTGGTCCTTTAGGTCAGATGCCAGCCAGGTTACCTGAGCTTCTTAACCCTTTACAGGGAAAAGGATTTTGGAGTCTCTGGCCAGGAGGGATTTTATAGTACTGTACACAGGACAGCTGTTATCCTTCCCTTTATAGTTATGACAACCTCAAACCTTCAAAGTGTCAGGCCAGCAGCAGGACATTAGCACTTCAGGGTTTGGTTGGGTGTGGCAGTGACATCACAAAGACCTTTTGCAGGACGTTAGCCTATTGGTCAAATGTGTTAGGGAGGTGGTGACCTCAGAGAGAGATGCTGACATCAGCCTGACAGGACAGGAGCACAGGGCCAGGGAAACCTCAGAGACCCCTGTGGCTTTGCTTCATCAAGTCTCCTTCTCGAGGTCTCTCTTTGAGGACTGAGAGAGTATTAGGGTTCACGTACGTGAGTGCGTGCAGGAGCCTCTTTCGAGTTTTCTCCTTTCCTTTTACTGATTTTACTAGAAAACAGACGTCTCTGTTTAGAAGGTAAGAGCCTCCAAGAGGTTTTGGCAGCTGCTCAGTCTGATCCATCTGGTGCCAGCTGAATTCTAGGCATGGAAAACAGTAGTTTAAGATGGCAGGAGTGGGGTGTGTGTGTGTGTGTGTTGCTGGGGGTGCTCATCACCTCCCCTTGTGGGAAGTTCATCGAAAACTGTGGGGTTGAAATAGTGTTTGGAGTCCACTGACACTAGATGCTGCCATCCTGTGGCTTAGCATTAGTGTCTGGGATGACTTGGGTCAAGATCTCAACTTCCCCGCAACCCACTTCACTGCTGCCAGAATCCCTCCTGCCCCCCCTGCTAGAGCCGCCTCCCTGGCCAACCTGGGTGGGGGTGGAGAACAGTGTTTTTTTCATACATTCATAGAGTCTAGGACTGGAAGGGACCTCGAGAGGTCATCGAGTCCAGTCCCCTGCCCGCATGGCAGGACCAAATACCATCTAGACCATCCCTTATAGGCATTTATCTAACCTACTCTTAAATATCTCAAGAGATGGAGATTCCACAACCTCCCTCGGCAATTTATTCCAGTGTTTAACCACCCTGACAGTTAGGAACTTTTTCCTAATGTCCAACCCAGACCTCCCTTGCTGCACTTTAAACCCATTGCTTCTGGTTCTATCCTTAGAGGCTAAGGTGAACAAGTTTTCTCCCTCCTCCTTATGACACCCTTTTAAATACCTGAAAACTGCTATCATGTCTCCTCTCAGTCTTCTCTTTTCCAAACTAAACAAAGCCAATTCTTTCAGCCTTCCTTCATAGGTCATGTTCTCAAGACCTTTAATCATTCTTGTTGCTCTTCTCTGGACCCTTTCCAATTTCTCCACATCTTTTTTAAAATGCGGTGCCCAGAACTGGACACAATACTCCAGCTGAGGCCTAACCAGAGCAGAGTAGAGCGGAAGAATGACTTCTCGTGTCTTGCTCACAACACACCTGTTAATACATCCCAGAATCAGGTTTGCTTTTTTTGCAACAGCATCACACTGTTGACTCATATTTAGCTTGTGGTCCACTATAACCCCTAGATCCCTTTCTGCCGTACTCCTTCCTAGACAGTCTCTTCCCATTCTGTATGTGTGAAACTGATTGTTCCTTCCTAAGTGGAGCACTTTGCATTTGTCTTTGTTAAACTTCATCCTGTTTAACTCAGACCATTTCTCCAATTTGTCCAGATCATTTTGAATTATGACCCTGTCCTCCAAAGCAGTTGCAATCCCTCCCAGTTTGGTATCATCCGCAAACTTAATAAGCGTACTTTCTATGCCAATATCTAAGTCGTTGATGAAGATATTGAACAGCGCCGGTCCCAAAACAGACCCCTGCGATACCCCACTCGTTATGGCTTTCCAGCAGGATTGGGAACTATTAATAACAACTCTCTGAGTACGGTTATCCAGCCAGTTATGCACCCACCTTATAGTAGCCCCATCTAAATTGTATTTGCCTAGTTTATCAATAAGAATATCATGCGAGACCGTATCAAATGCCTTACTAAAGTCTAGGTATACCACATCCACAGCCTCACCCTTATCCACAGCCTCACCCTTATCCACAAGGCTCGTTATCCTCTCAAAGAAAGCTATCAGATTGGTTTGACATGATTTGTTCTTCACAAATCCATGCTGGCTGTTCCCTATCACCTTACCACCTTCCAAGTGTTTGCAGATGATTTCCTTAATTACTTGCTCCATTATCTTCCCTGGCACAGAAGTTAAACTCACTGGGGTCTGTAGTTTCCTGGGTTGTTTTTATTTCCCTTTTTATAGATGGGCACTATATTTGCCCTTTTCCAGTCTTCTGGAATCTCTCCCGTCTCCCATGATTTTCCAAAGATAATAGCTAGAGGCTCAGATACCTCCTCTATTAGCTCCTTGAGTATTCTAGGATGCATTTCATCAGGCCCGGGTGACTTGCAGGCATCTAACTTTTCTAAGTGATTTTTAACTTGTTCTTTTTTTATTTTATCTGCTAAACCTACCCCCTTCCCATTAGCATTCACTATGTTAGGCATTCCTTCAGACTTCTCGGTGAAGACCGAAAGAAAGAAGTCATTAAGCATCTCCGCCATTTCCAAGTTTCCTGTTACTGTTTCTCCCTCTTCACTAAGCAGTGGGCCTACCCTGTCTTTGGTCTTCCTCTTGCTTCTAATGTATTGATAAAAAGTCTTCTTGTTTCCCTTTATTCCCGTAGCTAGTTTGAGCTCATTTTGTGCCTTTGCCTTTCTAATCTTGCCCCTGCATTCCTGTGTTGTTTGCTTATATTCATCCTTTGTAATCTGTCCCAGTTTCCATTTTTGATATGACTCCTTTTTATTTTTTAGATCATGCAAGATCTCATGGTTAAGCCAAGGTGGTCTTTTGCCACATTTTCTATCTTTCCTAACCAGCGGAATAGCTTGCTTTTGGGCCCTTAATAGTGTCCCTTTGAAAAACTGCCAACTCTCCTCAGTTGTTTTTCCCCTCAGTCTTGATTCCCATGGGACCTTACCTATCAGCTCTCTGAGCTTACCAAAATCTGCCTTCCTGAAATCCATTGTCTCTATTTTGCTGTTCTCCCTTCTACCCTTCCTTAGAATTGCAAACTCTATGATTTCATGATCACTTTCACCCAGGCTGCCTTCTACTTTCAAATTCTCATCGAGTTCCTCCCTATTTGTTAAAATCAAGTCTAGAACAGCTTCCCCCCAGTAGCTTTTTCAACCTTCTGAAATAAAAAGTTGTCTTCAATGCAGTCCAGGAATTTGTTGGATAGACTGTGCCCCGCTGTGTTATTTTCCCAACATATAGCCGGATAGTTGAAGTCCCCCATCACCACCAAATCTTGGGCTTTGGATGATTTTGTTAGTTGCTTAAAAAAAGCCTCATCCACCTCTTCCACCTGGTTAGGTGGCCTGTAGTAGACTCCTAGCATGACATCTCCCTTGTTTTTTACCCCTTGTAGCCTAACCCAGAGACTCTCAACACTTCCGTCTCCTATGTCCATCTCTACCTCAGTCCAAGTGTGTACATTTTTAATATACAAGGCAACACCTCCTCCCTTTTTCCCCTGTCTATCCTTCCTGAGCAAGCTGTACCCATCCACACCAACATTCCAATCATGTGTATTATCCCACCAAGTTTCAGTGATGCCAACAATGTCATAGTTGTATTTATTTATTAGCACTTCCAGTTCTTCCTGCTTATTCCCCATACTTCTCGCATTTGTATATAGACATCTAAGATACTGGTTTGATCTTTCCTCCCAGTTTTGTCCTGACCCTCCTTTCCCTCTGACAATATAGCCCACACTCCCTCTCGTTTTTGACCCATCTCCCCGGTCTCCATGTTCCCCACTTACCTGTGGGCTTTGCTCACCTGTCCCCGTCGAACCTAGTTTAAAGCCCTCCTCACTAGGTTAGCCAGTCTGTGTCCAAAGGTACTAATAACTTGAGCTGTGGTTTGGAGGTGGAACAGCTGTCAAGGGCACTGAGGGGGAGATAGCAGGAGCTCATCCTTCAAGGAGGGGGGTTGTCACTGGAGGTTACTAGAAAGGACAAGAAGACTCCATTCTGGGGTTCAGGAGGTGAATTTATCCCTCAGTGGTGGGCAGGTGCTGGGTGGAAGTAGTGCTGGTTCCAGGTGCCCTTAATTCCCGCTGATTCCTCGGGGCGTTTGAGTCTCTGACAGGTTCTCGTTCCCTTGCAGCAGGAGGACGTCACGGCCAAAAGTGATGCACCAGCTCCGCATCATCCGGCACTTGCGCCAGATTCCTGAGACACTGCAGGGGCTGTGCCTCTGAGGCCATCAGCAACTCCCGCTCCCTGCTGCAGGTACTGCTCTGGCTCACTGTAAATGGGGAGCTAGTGGAAGGGGAAATGGAGCCCCCTGGCACTCACTAAAAGGGAAAGTGGTGGATTCTCCATCTCTTGATGTCATTGAAGGAAGACTAGATGCCTTTCTGCAATGTGTGTGCCCAAAAAGTAACTATTGTACTATACAGCAAGCCTATGGTATGCAAGGGGTTAGATGAGATGCTCTAAAGGTCTCTTCTGGCCATAAAGTCCCCTAATTTTGGAAACACTGAGTGTAGCATTGGGAGCAGCCTCTGATGTTTTACCGTCTAGCCGGCTTGCTTCCTAGAATGAACAGGCATTGAGTGGGGTGATCCACAGAGAGTAGCTGAAACCTTCAAAGTGTCAGGCCAGCAGCAGGACATTAGCACTTCCGGGGAAGGGTGGGTGTGGCAGTGATATCACAAAGGCCTTTTGCAGGACGTCAGCCTATTGGTCAAAGGTGTTAGGGAGGTGGTGACCTCCGAGAGAGATGGTGACATCAGCCTGGCAGGACAGGAGCACAGGGCCAGGGAAACCTCAGAGACCCCTGTGGCTTTGCTTCAGCAAGTCTCCTTCTCGAGGTCTCTCTTTGAGGACTGAGAGAGTGTTAGGGTTGACGTATGTGAGTGCGAGCAGGAGCCTCTTTCGAGCTTTCTCCTTTCCTTTTACTGATTTTACTAGAAAACAGACGTCCCTGTTAGAATCATTAAATCATAGAATATCAGAGTTGGAACGGACCTCAAGAGGTCATCTAGTCCAACCCCCTGCTCAAAGCAGGACCAATTCCCAGCTAAATCATCCCAGCCAGGGCTTTGTCAAGCCGGGCCTTAAAAACCTCCAAGGAAGGAGACTCCACCACCTCCCTAGGTAACGCATTCCAGTGTTTCACCACCCTCCTAGTGAAATAGTTTTTCCTGATATCCAACCTGGACCTCCCCCACTGCAACTTGAGACCATTGCTCCTTATTCTGTCATCTGCCACCACTGAGAACAGCCGAGCTCCATCCTCTTTGGAACCCCCCTTCAGGTAGTTGAAGGCTGCTATCAAATCCCCCCTCATTCTTCTCTTCTGGAGACTAAACAATCCCAGTTCCCTCAGCCTCTCCTCATAAGTCATGTGCTCCAGACCCCTAATCATTTTTGTTGCCCTCCGCTGGACTCTTTCCAATTTTTCCTCATCCTTCTTGTAGTGTGGGGCCCAAAACTGGACACAGTATTCCAGATCAGGCCTCACCAATGTCGAATAAAGGGGAACGATCACGTTCCTCGATCTGCTGGCAATGCCCCTACTTATACAGCCCAAAATGCCGTTAGCCTTCTTGGGAACAAGAGCACACTGTTGACTCATATCCAGCTTCTCATCCACTGTGACCCCTAGGTCCTTTTCTGCAGAACTGCTACCTAGCCATTCGGTCCCTAGTCTGTAGCAGTGCATGGGATTCTTCCGTCCTAAGTGCAGGACTCTGCACTTGTCCTTGTTGAACCTCATCAGGTTTTTTTCGGCCCAATCCTCTAATGTGTCTAGGTCCCTCTGTATCCGATCCCTACCCTCTAGAGTATCTACCACGCCTCCTAGTTGAGTGTCACCTGCAAACTTGCTGAGAGTGAAGTCCACACCATCCTCCAGATCATTAATAAAGATATTAAACAAAACCGGCCCCAGGAGCGACCCTTGGGGCACTCCGCTTGAAACCGGATGCCAACTAGACATGGAGCCATTGATCACTACCCGTTGAGCCCGACGATCTAGCCAGCTTTCTATCCAGCTTACAGTCCATTCATCCAGCCCATACTTCTTTAACTTGGCGGCAAGAATACTGTGGGAGACGTATGTGAGTGCGAGCAGGAGCCTCTTTCGAGATTTCTCCTTTTATTGATTTTACTAGAAAACAGACGTGCCTGTTGAGAAGGTAAGAGCCTTGGAGAGGTTTTTAACCTGCTCAGTCTGATCCATCTGGTGCCAGCTGAATTCTAGGCATGGAAAACACTAGTTCAAGGTGGCAGAATTTTATAGCCCACCTGGGATTTTGTGCCGTAGAATCACTGGGGACATTAGGGTTTGTCCTTTTCGTTTTACCTTTTCCTCCATCCCTCCTTCCTTTCTCTTGTTCCCCTCCCACCACCAAGAGTGGTGTGTGTGTGTGTGTGTTGCTGGGGGTGCTCTTCACCTCCCCTCGTGCGAAGTTGACACTGCAGGGGCTGTGCCTTTGTGAACATCAGCAACTCCTACTCCCTCCTGCAAGTACTGCTCTGGCTCACTGTAAATGGGGAGCTAGTGGAAGGGGAAATGGAGCCCCCTGGCACTCACTAAATGGGAAAGTGGTGGATTCTCCATCTCTTGATGTCATTGAATGAAGACTAAATGCCTTTGTGGAATGTTTCTGCCCAAAAAGTAACTATTGTCCTATACAGGAAGCCTATGATATGCAGGGGCTTAGATGAGATGCTCTAAAGGTCTCTTGTGGCCATAAAGTCTCCTAATTTTGGAAACACTGAGTGTAGCAGCCTCTGATGTTTTACCGTCTAGCCGGATTGCTTCCTAGAATGAAGACGCATTGAGTGGGGTGATCCACAGAGAGTAGCTCAAACCTTCAAAGTGTCAGTCCAGTAGCAGGACATTAGCACTTCCTGGGATGGGTGGGTGTGGCAGTGACATCACAAAGGCCTTTTCAGGACCTCAGCGTATTGGTCAAAGGTGTTAGGGAGGTGGTGACCTCCGTGAGAGATGCTGACATCAGCCGGACAGGGGCGCATGGCCAGGGAAACCTCAGAGACCCCTGTGGCTTTGCTTCAGCAAGTCTCCTTCTCGAGGTTTCTCTTGAGGACTGAGAGAGTATTAGGATTCACGTATTTGAGTGAGAGCAGGAGCCTCTTTCGAGTTGTCTCCTTTCCTTTTACTGATTTTACTAGAAAACAGACATCCCTGTTTAGAAAGTAAGAGCCTCCAAGAGGTTTTGGAACCTGCTCAGTCTGATCCATCTGGTGCCAGCTGAATTCTCGGCATGGAAAACAGTAGTTTAAAGTGGCAGAATTTTATTCCCTCCCTGGAATTTTGTCCCGTGGAATCACTGGGGACACTAGGGTTTGTCCTTTTCGTTTTACCTTTTCCTCCATCCCTCCTTCCTTTCTCTTCATCTCTTACTTCTTTTGTCCTTTTTCCTGTTCCCCTCCCACCACGAGGAGTGGTGTGTGTGTGTGTGTGTGTGTGTGTTGCTGGGGGTGCTCATCACCTCCCCTTGTGGGAAGTTTATCGAAAACTGTATGGTTGAAATAGTGCTTGGACTCCACTGACACTAGATGCTGCCATCGTGTGGTTTAGCATTAGTGTCTGGGATGACTTGGGGCAAGATCTCAACCTCCCCTCAACCCACTTCACTTCTGGCAGAATCCCTCCTGCCCCCCTGCTAGAGCCGCCTCGATGCACAACCTGGTTGGGGGTGCAGTAGAGGGTTCTGATAACTTGAGGTTTGGTTTGGAGGTGGAACAGCTGTGAAGAACACTGAGGGGGAGGTAGCAGGAGCTAATCCTACAAGGAGGGGGGTTGGCACTGGAGGATACTAGAAAGGAGAAGAAGACTCCATTCTGGGGTTCAGGAGGTGAATTCATCCCTCAGCGGTGGGCAGGTGGTGGGTGGAAATACTGCTGGTTCCAGGTGCCCTTAATTCCCCCTGATTCCTCGGGACCTTTGAGTCTCTGACAGGTTCTCGTTCCCTTGCAGCAGGAGGACGTCACGGCCAAAGTGATGCACCAGCTCCGCATCATCCGGCACTTGCGCCAGGTGCCTGAGACACTGCCGGGGCTGTTCCTCTGAGGCCTTCAGCAACTCCCGCTCCCTGCTGCAGGTATTGCTCTGGCACACTGTAAATGGGGAGCTAGTGGAAGGGGAAATGGAGCCCCCTGGCCCTCACTAAAAGGGAAAGTGGTGGATTCTCCATCTCTTGATGTCATTGAATGAAGACTAGATGCCTTTCTGGAATGTGTGTGCCCAAAGAGTAACTATTGTACTATACAGGAGGCCTATGATATGCAGCGGGTTAGATTAGATGCTCTAAAGGTCTCTTCTGACCATAAAGTCTACTAATTTTGGAAACACTGAGTGTAGCATTGGGAGCAGCCTCTGATGTTTTACTGTCTAGCCCGCTTGCTTTCTAGAATGAGGATGCATTGAGTGGGGTGATCCACAGAGAGTAGCTCAAACCTTCAAAGTGTCAGGCCAGTAGCAGGACATTAGCAATTTAGGGTTTGGTTGGGTGTGGCAGTGATATCACAAAGGCCGTATCCTGGACCTCAGCCTATGGGTCAAAGGTGTTAGGGAGGTGGTTACCTGAGAGAGAGATGCTGACATCAGCCAGGCAGGACAGGAGCGCAGGGCCAGGGAAACCTCAGAGACCCCTTTGGCTTTGCTTTAGCAAGTCTCCTTCTCGAGGTCTCCCTTTTTAGGACTCAGAGAGTATTAGGGTTCAGGTATGTGAGTGCGAGGAGGAACCTCTTTCGAGTTTCTCCTTTTATTGATTTTACTAGAAAACAGACGTGCCTGTTGAGAAGGTAAGAACCTTGGAGAGGTTTTTAACCTGCTCAGTCTGCAGTCTGATCCATCTGGTGCCAGCTGAATTCTAGTCATGGAAAACGCTAGTTCAAGGTGGCAGAATTTTATAGCCCCCCTGGTATTTTGTGTCGTAGAATCACAGGGGACATTAGGGTTTGTCCTTTTCGTTTTACCTTTTCCTCCATCCCTCCTTCCTTTCTCTTTATCTCTTACTTCTTTAGTCCTTTCTCTTGTTCCCCTCCCACCACCAGGAGTGGTATATGTGTGTGTGTGTGTGTGTTGCTGGCCAAACTAAAAGCAGAAGAAAATGAAAGAAAACATCAGAGACTGCTTCAATTAACAAAACTCAAGACACAGCAGAGAAAAAGAGAAGAAAAAGCCATCCTCCAGATCATTAATAAAGATATTAAACAAAACCGGCCCCAGGACCGACCCTTGGGGCACTACTCCGCTTGAAACCGGCTGCCAACTAGACATGGAGCCATTGATCACTACCCGTTGAGCCCGACGATCCAGCCAGCTTTCTATCCACCTTACAGTCCATTCATCCATCCCATACTTCTTTAACTTGGTGGCAAGAATACTGTGGGAGAGCGTATCAAAAGCTTTGCTAAAGTCAAGGAATAACACATCCACTGCTTTCCCCTCATCCACAGAGCCAGTTATCTCATCATAGAAGGCAATTAGGTTAGTCAGGCACGACTTCCCCTTGGTGAATCCATGCTGACTGTTCCTGATCACTTTCCTCTCCTCTAAGTGTTTCATCATTGATTCCTTGAGGACCTGCTCCATGATTTTTCCAGGGACTGAGGTGAGGCTGACTGGCCTGTAGTTCCCTGGATCCTCCTCCTTCCCTTTTTTAAAGATGGGCACGACATTAGCCTTTTTCCAGTCATCCGGGACCTCCCTCGATCGCCATGAGTTTTCAAAAATAATGGCTAATGGCTGTGCAATCTCATCCGCCAAGTCCTTTAGCACCCTTGGATGCAGCGCATCCAGCCCCATGGAGTTGTGCACGTCCAGTTTTTCTAAATAGTCCCGAACCACTTCTTTCTCCACAGAGGGCTGGTCACCTTCTCCCCATTTTGTGCTGCCCAGTGCAGCAGTCTGGGAGCTGACCTTGTTCGTGAAGACAGAGGCAAAAAAAGCATTGAGTACATTAGCTTTTTCCACATCCTCGGTCACTAGGTTGCCTCCCTCATTCAGTAAGGGGCCCACACTTTCCTTGACTTTCTTCTTGTTGCTAACATACCTGAAGAAACCCTTCTTGTTACTCTTAACATCTCTTGCTAGCTGCAACTCCAAGTGTGATTTGGCCTTCCTGATTTCACTCCTGCATGCCTGAGCAATATTTTTATACTCCTCCCTGGTCATTTGTCCAATCTTCCACTTCTTGTAAGCTTCTTTTTTGCGTTTAAGATCAGCAAGGATTTCACTGTTTAGCCAAGCTGGTCGCCTGCCATATTTACTATTCTTTCTACACATCGGGATGGTTTGTTCCTGCAACCGCAATAAGGATTCTTTAAAATACAGCCAGCTCTCCTGGACCCCTTTGCCCTTCATGTTATTCTCCCAGGGGATCCTGCCCATCTGTTCCCTGAGGGAGTCAAAGTCTGCTTTTCTGAAGTCCAGGGTCCGTATTCTGCTGCTCTCCTTTCTTCCTTGTGTCAGGATCCTGAACTCGACCATCTCATGGTCACTGCCTCCCAGGTTCCCATCCACTTTTGCTTCCCCTACTAATTCTTCCCTGTTTGTGAGCAGCAGGTCAAGAAAAGCTCTGCCCCTAGTTGGTTCCTCCAGCACTTGCACCAGGAAATTGTGCCCTACACGTTCCAAAAACTTCCTGGATTGTCTGTGCACCGCTGTATTGCTCTCCTAGCAGATATCAGGGTGATTAAAGTCTCCCATGAGAACCAGGGCCTGCGATCTAGCAACTTCTGCTAGTTGCCAGAAGAAAGCCTCGTCCACCTCATCCCCCTGGTCTGGTGGTCTATAGCAGACTCCAACCATGACATCCCCCTTGTTGCTCACACTTCTCAACTTTATCCAGAGACTGTCAGGTTTTTCTGCAGTTTCATACAGGAGCTCTGAGCAGTCATACTCCTCTCTTACATACAACGCAACTCCCCCACCTTTTCTGCCCTGCCTGTCCTTCCTGAACAGTTTATATCCATCCATGACAGTACTCCAGTCATGTGAGTTATCCCACCAAGTCTCTGTTATTCCAATCACATCATAGTTCCCTGACTGTGCCAGGACTTCCAGTTCTCCCAGCTTGTTTCCCAGGCTTCTTGCATTTGTGTATAGGCACTTAAGATAACTCATCGATCGTCCCTCTTTCTCAGCATGAGACAGGAGTCCTCCCCCCTTGCGCTCTCCTGCTTGTGCTTCCTCCCAGGATCCCATTTCCCCACTTACCTCAGGGCTTTGGTCTCCTTCCCCCGGTGAACCTAGTTTAAAGCCCTCCTCACTAGGTTAGCCAGCCTGCTGGCGAAGATGCTCTTCTCTCTCTTCGTTAGGTGGAGCCCGTCTCTGCCTAGCACTCCTCCTTCTTGGAACACCATCCCATGGTTGAAGAATCCAAAGCCTTCTCTCCAACACTACCTGTGTAGCCATTCGTTGACTTCCACGATTCGACGGTCTCTACCCCGGCCTTTTCCTTGCACAGAGAGGATGGACCAGAACACCACTTGCGCCTCAAACTCCTTTATCCTTCTTCCCAGAGCCACATAGTCTGCAGTGATCCGCTCAAGGTCATCTCTGATCGCTCACCTTCCACATCACCGTCTTCTTAAGAACTTCCTCAACTGTTGCAGGAACTACTCAGAGAAACCTGCAGATGTAAGCCTCAGTGAGCTCTCCCCAAGCGAACTCCCAGTCAAACTCCCGCTCTTAGCCTCTGCTGTTCGCCGCTCCTTCTCCAAGTCTCTCTTTGAGGACTGAGAGAGTATTAGGGTTCACGTATTTGAGTGCGAGCAGGAGCCTCTTTCGAGTTTTTTCCTTTCCTTTTACTGATTTTACTAGAAAACAGACGTCCCTGTTGAGAAGGTAAGAGCCTCCAAGAGGTTTTGGAACCTGCTCAGTCTGATCCATCTGGTGCCAGCTGAATTCTAGGCATGGAAAACACTAGTTTAATGTGTCAGAATTTTATTCCCTCCCTGGGATTTTGTCCCGTAGAATCACTGGGGACATTAGGGTTTGTCCTTTTTGTTTTACCTTTTCCTCCATCCCTCCTTCCTTTCTCTTCATCTCTTACTTCTTTTGTCCTTTCTCCTGTTCCCCTCCCACCACCTATTAGAGGGGCGGATTATACCCATCAGTAGTATGTCCTGGATCTCCCTTTGTATAGCAGTTTTGTCATGAGGTGTCTCCCGGTAGGGTGGGGTTCTAATTGGGTGAGCATTACCTGTGTTAATGGAGTGGTATGCCCGTTCGGTCCGTTTTGGAGTGGCTGAGAAAATTGGTGCAAAGCTTGTGCACAGCTCCTTGATCTGCTGTCGCTGCAGACGTCCAAGGGTCGTGGAGAGGTTCACCTCTTCTACGCCACCATCCTTTTTTTCTTCGTAATAGACACCTTTAGGCCACTTTGCGTTATTTGTTTTCTGGGCTGTAAACTGGCAAACCTTTAATTTTTTGGAATAAAAGGGCTTAAGAGAATTAACATGGTATACCTTGGGCTTTATGTTGGAGGTGGGGGAGGCTATGAGATAATTAACAGCTCCTAGGCGCTCCTGGACCGCGAATGGTCCTTTCCACGACGCTTCCATTTTATGGGCCTGGAGCGCCTTTAAGACCATGACTTGGTTTCCTACTTTGAAGGACCGTTCTCTGGAATGTTTATCATACCAGGCCTTTTGCTCTTTCTGAGCATTTTTTAGGTTTTCTTTAGCAAGGGCTAAAGAGTGTCGGAGGGTGCTTTGTAGGTTGCTTACAAAGTTTAGAATGTTAGTTCCTGGAGAAGGCGTAAGCCCCTCCCATTGCTGTTTCACCAACTGTAATGGCCCCTTAACCTCGCGGCCATACACAAGTTCAAATGGTGAAAACCCTAAAGTGGGATGTGGTACAGCCCTGTAGGCGAAAAGCAACTGCTGCAACACTAGGTCCCAATTATTGGAGTGTTCATTTATGAATTTACATATTATGGCCCCCAAAGTTTTATTAAACCTCTCCACCAGGCCATTGGTTTTATGGTGGCAAGGGGTGGCAACCAAGTGATTCACCCCATGAGCTTTTGGGAAAAGGACCCAGAATATTCATAGCTACGTGCTGAAATGGGACCTTAATTATGGGTAGTGGCTGGAGAGGGGCTTTAACCTGGTCTTGGGGCTTTTCCACTCGTTGGTACACCTCACAAGACCGGACATAATTAGCAACGTCCTTGCCCATTCCCTCCCAGTGGAAGGACTTCCCCAACCGGTCCTTGGTTCTGTTCACCCCAGAATGGCCACTGGGATGATCGTGGGCTAAGCTCAAGAGCTTTACCCGATACTTAGTGGGAACTACCAACTGTCTTTGAGGATGCCAGTTTTTCTGGTGCCCACCAGAAAGAGTCTCCTTGTATAAAAGTCCTTGTTCTATAACAAACCGGGATGGGTTAGAAGAGCTGAGAGGCGGTGGGGTGCTCCACGCCGCCGCCCAAACTTTCTGAAGGCTGTTATCTGCTTCCTGCTCGGCCTGGAACTGTTTCCTTGATGCTGGAGACATCAGTTCCTCCTTGGATTGTGGACTGGGGCTTGGTCCCTCTGGAAGTGATGCAGGTGCTGGGGCTGTTTCCATTGACTGTGATCCGCTGTCCACTGGTGCACTATGTGGTATCTCAGGCTCTGGCTGAGCCTCTTGGGTAGGGTTATCTGCTGCTTCCGCCAGGTCAGGCTCGCTGGTGCCCTCTGGCGTTGGAGTTGTAGACGGGTTTGCAAGCGCTGGACTCAGTGCTGGCAATGGTCCTGGTGCTGGTTGCGTTGCCAGTTCCGGTTCTGGGACTGGCTTTGGCTGGGTCTCTGGGATTGGATTCACTACGGCTGTTGCAGTCGTTGGCAGGGGATCCGGTTCCACCACCTTTGTCTGGGTCTCTGGTAAGACAGACGGGGCCCTGGTGGATGGCTCAGGAACAGGGATGGGGGTGAAAGCTTGCTTAGCCTTTGCTACTTCCAGTTCATGCTTCCTTTCTTTTTCTCTCTCCTCCATCTCTTTTTTTTTTTCAGCTCCATTTCTTTTTCTTTCAACTTCATCTCTCTTTTGTGGGCCTCCTCTTTGGCTTTTTCTTCTCTTTTTCTCTGCTGTGTCTTGAGTTTTGTTAATTGAAGCAGTCTCTGATGTTTTCTTTCATTTTCTTCTGCTTTTAGTTTGGCCAGTTCTTTTTTTTTAGCTACTTCTTTGGTAGTCATTTTCCTGTTTTCTTGTGCTGGGTCACCCCCTCTGCAGTTGACTGAAACTGGGAAGCTCTCAGCTCTGGCTGCTGCTGAGTTAAGAGAGACTTTCTAACTAGCTACTCCCGAGGATGTAAAAAGAAAAAAAAACCAATTCAGCTTGTAAATTCCTTTTACCCTGTCGTTTGCTCATTTGAACACTTCTCTTAAGAAAGGACCTTGTTAAAAAAACTTAACACCTCTGCCTTCAGGCAAGGAGAGATAAGATATGCATCTATCTCCAGCTCTGCTTTTCAAGCAGCTAGAAGGAAAAAAAAATCTCACTGGCTTTGGGTTTAAAATGATCCCACCGCTACCACCATGTCAAGGCTGTATCCCCACTTTGAACTTTAGGGTACAAATGGGGCCTGCATGAAAACTTCTAAGCTTAACTACCAGCTTAGCTCTGGTCCGCTGCCACCGTCCCAAGGCTAATTTCCTTCCCTGGGTAGCCTTGAGAGACCTTCACCAATTCCCTGGTGAATACAGATGCAAACCCCTTGGATCTTAAAACAAGGAGAAATTAACCATTCCCCCTTCTTTCTCCCACCAACTCCTGGTGAATACAGATCCAACCCCCTTGGATCTAAAACAAGGAAAAAATCGATCAGGTTCTTAAAAAGAAGGTTTTTAATTAAAGAAAAAGGTAAAAATCATCTCTGTAAAAACAGTATGGAAATAACCATACAGGGTAATCAAACTTAAAGAGCTCAGAGGACTCCCCTCTAGTTTTAGGTTCAAAGTACAGCAAACAAAGATAAACACTCTAGTAAAAGGTACATTTACATGTTGAGAAAACAAAGGAAAACTAACACGCCTTGCCTGGCTATTTACTTAGAAGTTAGAAATAGGAGAGACTTGTTTAGAAAGATGTGGAGAACCTGGATTGATGTCTGGTCCCCCTCAGTCCCGAGAGCGAACGCACAACCAAAACAAAGAACACAAACAAAAGCCTCCCTCCCCGCCCCCCCAAGATTTGAAATTATCTTGTCCCCTTATTGGTCCTTTAGGTCAGATGCCAGCCAGGTTACCTGAGCTTCTTAACCCTTTACAGGGAAAAGATTTTGGAGTCTCTGGCCAGAAGGGATTTTATAGTACTGTACACAGGACAGCTGTTACCCTTCCCTTTATAGTTATGACATAGGTTCTCATTCCCTTGCAGCAGGAGGACGTCACGGCCAAAGCGATGCACCTGCTCCGCATCATCCGGCACTTGCGCCAGGTGCCTGAGACACCGCAGGGGCTGTTCCTCTGAGGCCTTAGCAACTCCCACTCCCTGCTGCAGGTACTGCTCTGGCTCCCTGTAAATGGCGAGCTAGTGGAAGGGGAAATGGAGCCCCCTGGCACTCACTAAAAGGGAAAGTGGTGGATTCTCCATCTCTTGATGTCATTTAATCAAGACAAGATGCCTTTCTGGAATGTGTGTGCCCAAAAAGTAACTATTGTACTATACAGGAAGCCTATGATATGCAGGGGCTTAGATTAGATGCTCTAAAGGTCTCTTCTGCCCATCAAGTCTACTAATTTTGGAAACACTGAGTGTAGCATTGGGAGCAGCCTCTGATGTTTTACTGTTTGGCTGGCTTGCTTCATAGAATGAAGACGCATGGAGTGGGGTGATCCCCAGAGAGTAGCTCAAACCTTCAAAGTGTCAGGCCAGCAGCAGGACATTAGCACTTCAGGGGATGGTTGGGTGTGACAGTGACTTCACAACGGACTTTTGCAGGAGCTCAGCCTATTGGTCAAAGTTGTTAGGGAGGTGGTGACCTCAGAGAGAGATGCTGACATCAGCCAGGCATGACAGGAGCACAGTGCCAGGGAAACCTCAGAGACACCTGTGGCTTTGGTTCAGCAAGTCTCCTTCTCGAGGTCTCTCTTTGAGGACTGAGAGAGTATTAGGGCTGACGTATGTGAGTGCGAGCAGGAGCCTCTTTCGAGATTTCTCCTTTCTCTTTACTGATTTTACTAGAAAACAGACGTCCCTGTTAAGAAGGTAAGAGCCTCGGAGAGGTTTGTAACCTTTTCAGTCTGATCCACCTGGTGCCAGCTGAATTCTAGGCATGGAAAACACTAGCTCAAGGTGGCAGAATTTTATTCCCTCCCTGGGATTTTGTCCCGTGGAATCACTGGGGACATTAGGTTTTGTCCTTTTCGTTTTCCCTTTTCCTCCATCCCTCCTTCCTTTCTCTTCAACTCTTACTTCTTTTGTCCTTTCTCCTGTTCCCCTCCCACCACCAGGAGTGGTGTGTGTGTGTGTTGCTGGGGGTGGGCTTCACCTCCCCTTGTGGAAAGTTGATCCAATACTGTGAGGTTGAAATAGTGCTTGGACTCCACTGACACTAGATGCTCTCATCCTGTGGCTTAACATTACTGTCTGGGATGACTTCGGGCAAGGTCTCAACCTCCCCGCAACGCACTTTTCTGCTTTCAGAATCCCTGCTGCCCCCCCTCCTAGATCCGCCTCCCTGCCCAACCTGGGTGGGGGTGGAGAAGAGGGTTCTGATAACTTGAGCTGTGGTTTGGAGGTGGAACAGCTGTCAAGGGCACTGAGCGGGAGGTAGCAGGAGCTCATCCTACAAGGAGTGGGGTTGGCACTGGAGGTTACTAGAAAGGTCAAGAAGATTCCATTCTGGGGTTGAGGAGGTGAATTGATCAAAGGTGTTAGGGAGGTGGTGACCTCAGAGAGAGATGCTGACATGAGCCAGGCAGGACAGGGGGGCAGGGCCAGGGAAACCTCAGAGACCCCTGTGATTTTGCTTCAGCAAGTCTCCTTCTCGAGGTCTCTCTTTGAGGACTGACAGAGTATTAGGGTTCACGTCTGTGAGTGGGAGCAGGAGCCTCTTTCGAGTTTTATCCTTTCCTTTTACTGATTTTACTAGAAATCAGTTAGAAGCAACAAAGCACATTTGGTGATTTTTTGATGGTTGGGGTCTCTGGTGATTGGTTCCATATAAGATGGGGAAAAAAAGTGGAGTCTCCTTCCTTGGAGGTTTTTAAGGCCCGGCTTGACAAAGCCCTGGCTGGGATGATTTAGCTGGGAATTGGTCCTGCTCTGAGCAGGGGGTTGGACTAGATGACCTCTTGAGGTCCCTTCCAACTCTGATATTGTATGATTTTATGATTCTATGAAAACAGACTTCCCTGTTGAGAAGGTAAGAGCCTCCAATAGGTTTTGCAACCTCCACAGTCTGATCCTTCTGGTGCCAGCTGAATTCTAGGCATGGAAAACACTAGTTCAAGGTGGCAGAATTTTATTCCGTCCCTGGGATTTTATCCCGTAGAATCACTAGGGATATTAGCGTTTGTCCTTTTCATTTTACCTTTTCCTGCATCCCTCCTTCCTTTCTCTTCATCTCTTACTTCTTTTGTCCTTTCTCTTGTTCCCCTCCCACCACCAGGAGTGGTGTGTGTGTGTGTCTGTGTGTGTATTGCTGGGGGTTCTCTTCACCTCTCCCTGTGGGAAGTTCCTCTAAAACTGTGGGGTTGAAATAGTGCTTGGACTCCACTGACACAAGATGCTGCCATCCTGTGGCTTAGCATTAGTGTCTGGGATGACTTGGGGCAGGATCTCAACCTCCCCTCAACCCACTTCACTTCTGGCAGAATCCCTCTTGCCCCCCCGCTAGAGCCACCTCCATGCCCAACCTGGTTGGGGGTGGAGAAGAGGGTTCTGATAACTTGAGGTTTGGTTTGGAGGTGGAACAGCTGTCAAGAACACTGAGTGGGAGGAAGCAGGAGCTCACCCTAGAAGGAGGGGGGTTGGCACTGGAGGTTACTAGAAAGGACAAGAAGACTCCATTCTGGGGTTCAGGAGGTGAATTTATCCCTCAGTGGTGGGCAGGTGATGGGTGGAAGTAGTGCTGGTTCCAGGTGCCCTTAATTCCCGCTGATTCCTCGGGGCGTTTGAGTCTCTGACAGGTTCTCGTTCCCTTGCAGCAGGAGGACGTCATGTCCAAAGTGATGCACCAGCTCCGCATCATCCGGCACTTGTGCCAGGTGCCTGAGACTCTGCAGGGGCTGTGCCTCTGAGGCCATCAGCAATTCCCGCTCCCTGCTGCAGGTACTGCTCTGGCTCACTGTAAATGGGGAGCTAGTGGAAGGGGAAATGGAACCCCCTGGCACTCACTAAAAGGGAAAGTGGTGGATTCTCCATCTCTTGATGTCATTGAATGAAGACTAGATGCCTTTCTGGAATGTGTGTGCCCAAAGAGTAACTAATGTACTATACAGGAAGCCTATGATATGCAGGGGCTTAGATTAGATGCTCTAAAGGTCTCTTGTGGCCATAAAGTCTACTAATTTTGGAAACACTGAGTGTAGCATTGGGAGCAGCCTCTGATATTTTACTGTCTAGCCCACTTGCTTCCTAGAATGAAGACGCATTGAGTGGGGTGATGGACAGAGAGTAGCTCATACCTTCAAAGTGTCAGGCCAGCAGGAGGACATTAGCACTTCCGGGGATGGGTGTGTGTGGCAGTGACATCACAAGGGCCTTTTGCAGGACGTCAGCCTATTGGTCAAAGGTGTTAGGCAGGTGGTGACCTCAGAGAGAGATGCTGACATCATCCAGGCAGGACAGTGTTGCAAGGCCAGGGAAACCTCAGAGACCCCTGTGGCTTTGCTTGAGCAAGTCTCCTTCTCGAGGTCTCTCTTTGAGGACTGAGAGAGTATTAGGGTTGATGAATGTGAGTGCGAGAAGGAGCCTCTTTCGAGTTGTCTCCTTTCCTTTTACTGATTTTACTAGAATACAGACGTCCCTGTTTAGAAGGTAAGAGCCTCCAAGAGGTTTTGGAAGCTGCTCAGTCTGATCCATCTGGTGCCAGCTGAATTCTAGGCATGGAAAACACTAGTTCAAGGTTGCAGAATTTTATAGTCCACCTGGGATTTTGTCCCGTGGAATCACTGGGGACATTAGGGTTTGTCCTTTTCGTTTTACCTTTTCCTCCATCCCTCCTTCCTTTCTCTTCATCTCTTACTTCTTTTGTCCTTTCTCCTGTTCCCCTCCCACCACCAGGAGTGGTGTGTGTGTGTGTGTGTGTGTGTTGCTGGGGGTGCTCTTCACCTCCCCTTGTGGGAAGTTGATCCAAAACTGTGGGGTTGAAATAGTGCTTGGACTCCACTGACACTAGATGCTGCCATCCTGTGGCTTCGCATTAGTGTCTGGGATGACTTGGGGCAAGATCTCAACCTCCCTGAAACCTACTTCACTCTTGCCAGAATCCCTCCTGCCCGCCCCTGCTAGAGTCACCTCCCTGCCCAACCTGGCTGGGGGTGGAGAAGAGGGTTCTGATAACTTGATCTGTGGTTTGGAGGTGGAACAGCTGTCAAGGGCACTGAGGGGGAGGTAGCAGGAGCTCACCCTAGAAGGAGGGGGGTTGGCACTGGAGGTTACTAGAAAGGACAAGAAGACTCCATTCTGGGGTTCAGGAGGTGAATTCATCCCTCAGTGGTGGGCAGGTGCTGATTGGAAATACTGCTGGTTCCAGGTGGCCTTAATTTCCTCTCATTCCTTGGGGCGTTTGGGTCTCTGACAGGTTCTCGTTCCCTTGCAGCAGGAGGACGTCACCGCCAAAGTTCTGCACCAGCTCCGCATCATCCGTCACTTGGGCCAGGTGCCTGAGACACTGCTGGGGCTGTGCCTCTGAGGCCTTCAGCAACTCCCGCTCCCTGCTGCAGGTACTGCTCTGGCTCACTGTAAATGGGGGAGCTAGTGGAAGGGGAAATGGAGCCCCCTGGCACTCAGTAAAAGGGAAAGTGGTGGATTCTCCATCTCTTGATGTCATTGAATGAAGACTAGATACCTTTCTGGAATGTGTGTGCCCAAAAAGTAACTATTGTACTATACAGGAAGCCTATGATATGCAGTGGCTTAGATGAGATGGTCTAAAGGTCTCTTGTGGCCATAAAGTCTACAAATTTTGGAAACACTGAGTGTAGCATTGGGAGCAGGCTCTAATGTTTTACTGTCTAACCGGCTTGCTTCCTAGAATGAAGACGCATTGAGTGGGGTGATCCACAGAGAGTAGCTCAGACCTTCAAAGTGTCAGGCCAGCAGCAGGATATTAGCACTTCAGGGGATGGGTGGGTGTGGCAGTGACATCACAAAGGCCTTTTGCAGGAGCTCAGCCTATTGGTCAAAGTTGTTAGGGAGGTGGTGACCTCAGAGAGAGATGTTCACATCAGCCAGGCAAAACAGGGGCGCAGGGCCAGGGAAACCTCAGAGACCCCTGTGGCTTTGCTTCAGCAAGTCTCCTTCTCGAGCTCTCTTTGAGGACTGAGAGAGTATTAGGGTTCACGTATGTGTGTTCGAGCAGGAGCCTCTTTCGAGTTTTCTCCTTTCCTTTTACCCATTTTACTAGAAAACAGAAGTCCCTGTTGAGAAAGTAAGTGCCTCGGAGAGGTTTGTAACCTGTTCAGTCTGATCCACCTGGTGCCATCTGAATTCTAGGCATGGAAAACACTAGTTTAAGGTGGCAGAATTTTATTCCCTCCCTGGGATTTTGTCCCGTAGAATCACTGGGGACATTAGGAAAATAACAAGGAGTCTGGTGGCACCTTAAAGACTAACAGATTTATTTGGGCATAAGCTTTCGTGAGTAAAAACCTCACTTCTTCGGATGCATAGAGTGAAAGTTACAGATGCAGGCATTATATACTGACACATGGAGAGCAGGGAGTTACTTCACAAGTGGAGAACCAGTGTTGACAGGGCCAATTCAAAAATCAAGGTGGATGTAGTCCACTCCCAATAATAGATGAGGAGGTGTCAATTCCAGGAGAGGAAAAGCTGCTTCTGTAGTGAGCCAGCCACTCCCAGTCCCTATTCAAGCCCAGATTAATGGTGTTGAATTTGCAAATGAATTTTAGTTCTGCTGTTTCTCTTTGAAGTCTGTTTCTGAAGTTTTTTCGTTCAATGATAGTGACTTTTAAATCTGTAATAGAATGACCAGGGAGATTGAAGTGTTCACTTACTGGCTTATGTATGTTACCACTCCTGATGTCCGATTTGTGTCCATTTATTCTTTTGCGGAGGGACTGTCCGGTTTGGCCAATGTACATGGGAGAGGGGCATTGCTGGCACATGATGGCATATATGACATTAGTGGATGTGCAGGTGAATGAGCCCCTGATGGTGTGGCTGATGCGGTTGGGTCCTCTGATGCTGTTGCCAGAGTAGATATGGGGACAGAGTAGGCAACGAGGTTTGCTACGGGGATAGGTTCCTGGGTTGGTGTTTCTGTGGTGTGGTGTGTAGTTGCTGGTGAGTATTTGCTTCAGGTTGGGGGGTTGTCTGTAAGCGAGGACTGGCCTGCCTCCCAAGGTCTGTGAGAGTGAGGGATCATTTTCCAGGATAGGTTGTAGATCGTGGATAATGCGCTGGAGAGGTTTTAGCTGGGGGCTGTATGTGATGGCCAGTGGTGTTCTGTTCTTGTTCTTGTTGGGCCTGTCCTGTAGTAGGTGATTTCTGGGTACCCGTCTTGCTCTGTCAATCTGTTTCCTCACTTCCCCAGGTGGGTATTGTAGTTTTACGAATGCTTGATAAAGATCTTGTAGGTGTTTGTCTCTGTCTGAGGGGTTGGAGCAAATTCGGTTGTATCTTAGGGGTTGGCTGTAGACAATGGATCGTGTGATGTGTCTTGGATGGAAGCCGGAGGCATGTAGGTACGTATAGCGGTCAGTAGGTTTCCGGTATAGGGTGGTGTTTATGTGACCATCACTTATTTGTACTGTAGTGTCCAGGAAGTGGATCTCTTGTGTGGACTGGTCCAGGCTGAGGTTGATGGTGGGGTGGAAATTGTTGAAGTCCAGGTGGAATTCTTCAAGGGCCTCCTTTCCGTGGGTCCATATGATGAAGATGTCGTCAATGTAGCGCAAGTAGAGGAGGGGCACTAGGGGACGAGAGCTGAGGAAGCGTTGTTCTAAGTCAGCCATAAAAATGTTGGCATACTGTGGGGCCATGCGAGTACCCATAGCAGTGCCACTGACTTGAAGGTATAAGTTGTCTCCAAATCTGAAGTGGTTGTGGGTGAGGACAAAGTCACAAAGCTCAGCCACCAGGCTTGCTGTGGCCTCATCAGGGATACTGTTCCTGACAGCTTGTAGTCCATCCTCATGTAGAATATTGGTATAAAGTGCTTCTACATGCATGGTGGCCAGGATGGTATTTCCAGGAAGAACATCAATGCATTGTAGTTTCCTCAGGAAGTTGGTGGTGTCTCGAAGATAGCTGGGAGTTCTGGTAGCATAGGCCTGAGGAGAGAGGCCAAATAGCCAGATAATCCTGCCGTCAGAGTGCCAATGCCTGAGATGATGGGGCGTCCAGGGTTTCCGGGTTTATGGATCTTGGGTAGCAGATAGAATACCCCTGGTCGGGGTTCTGGGGGTGTGTCCATGTAGATTTGTTCCCGTACTGTAGCTGGGAGTTTCTTGAGCAGATGGTGTAGTTTCTTTTGGTATTCCTCAGTGGGATCAGTGGATAGTGGCCTGTAGAATGTGGTCTTGGAGAATTGCCTGGCAGCCTCCTGTTCATAATCTGACCTGTTCATTATGACTACAGCACCTCCTTTGTCAGCCCCTTTGATGATAATGTCAGAGTTGTTTCTGAGGCTGTGGATGGCATTGCGTTCTGTACGGCTGAGGTTATGGGACAAGTGATGTTGTTTGTCCACAATTTCAGCCTGTGCACGTCTGCGGAAACACTCTATGTAGAGGTCCAGTCTGTCATTTCGACCGTCAGGAGGAGTCCACGCAGAATTCTTCTTTTTGTAGTGTTGGTAGGAGGGTTCCTGTGGGTCAGTGCACTGTTCAGTGGTGCGTTGAAAATATTCCTTGAGTCGGAGACGAGGAAAGTAGGCTTCCAGATCACCGCAGAAGTGTATCATGTTCGTGGGGACGGTGGGACAGAAAGAGAGTCCCCGAGATAGGACAGACTCTTCTGCTGGGCTAAGCGTGTGGTTGGAAAGATTGACAATGTTGTTAGATGAGTTGAGGGTACCATTGTTATAGCCCCTAGTGGCAGGTATTAGTTTAGATAACTTACAGTCCTTTTTCCTCTGTAGAGAAGTGAAGTGTGCATTGTAAATGGCTTGTCTCATTTTTGTAAAGTCCAGCCACGTGGAAGTTTGTGTAGAAGGCTGGTATTGTATGAGAGTCTCCAGTTCTGAGAGCTCATTCTTGATCTTCTCCTGTCTGGTGTACAGGATGCTGATCAGGTGGTTCCTCAGTTTCTTTGAGAGAGTGTGTGGCACAGTCTCTCACCATACTCAGTGTAGTATGTTGATTGCAATGGATTTTTTACCTTCAGTCCTTTTGGTATGATGTCCATCTGTTTGCATTTGGAGAGGAAGATGATGTCTGTCTGTATCTGTGCAAGTTTTTTGTTGAGGTTGATGGATTTCCACTCCATACGGCTAAATTTAGTGCCTTGCATGGTGTCAAGTATCAGGGGGTAGCCGTGTTAGTCTGTATCTACAAAAACAACAAGGAGTCTGGTGGCACCTTAAAGACTAACAGATTTATTTGAGCATAAGCTTTCGTGAGTAAAAACCTCACTTCTTCGGATGCATAGAGTGAAAGTTACAGATGCAGGCATTATATACTGACACATGGAGAGCAGGGAGTTACTTCACAAGTGGAGAACCAGTGTTGACAGGGCCAATTCAAAAATCAGGGTGGATGTAGTCCACTCCCAATAATAGATGAGGAGGTGTCAATTCCAGGAGAGGAAAAGCTGCTTCTGTAGTGAGCCAGCCACTCCCAGTCCCTATTCAAGCCCAGATTAATGGTGTTGAATTTGCAAATGAATTTTAGTTCTGCTGTTTCTCTTTGAAGTCTGTTTCTGAAGTTTTTTTTGTTCAATGATAGTGACTTTTAAATCTGTAATAGAATGACCAGGGAGATTGAAGGGTTCACATACTGGCTTATGTATGTTACCATTCCTGATGTCCGACATGGGGACATTAGGGTTTGTCCTTTTCCTTTTACCTTTTCCTCCATCCCTCCTTCCTTTCTCTTCATCTCTTACTTCTTTTGTCCTTTCTCTTGTTCCCCTCCCACCACCAGGAGTGGTGTGTGTGTGTGTGTGTCTGTGTATTCCTGGGGGTGCTCTTCACCTCCCCCTTTCACTAAAAGGGAAAGTGGTGGATTCACCATCTCTTGATGTCATTGAATGAAGACTAGATGCCTTTCCAGAATGTGTGTTCCCAAAAAGTAACTATTGTACTATACTGGAAGCCTATGATATGGAGGGGGTTAGATGAGATGTTGTAAAGGTCTCTTCTGGCCAGAAAGTCTCCTACTTTTGGAAACACTGAGTGTAGCATTGGGAGCAGCCACTGATGTTTTACTGTCTAGCTGGCTTGCTTCCTAGAATGAAGACGAATTTTGTGGGGTGATCCACAGAGCGTAGCTCAAACCTTCAAAGTGTCAGGCCAGCAGCAGGACATGAGCACTTTAGGGTTTGGTTGAGTGTGGCAGTGATATCACAAAGGCTTTTTCAAGGACCTCAGCGTACTGGTCAAAGGTGTTAGGGAGCTGCTGACCTCAGAGAGAGATGCTGTCTTCAGCCAGGGAGGTCAGGGCCTTACGACCAGGGAAACCTCAGAGACCCCTGTGGCTTTGCTTCAGCAAGTCTCCTTCTCGAGGTTTCTTTTTGAGGACTGAGAGAGTGTTCACGTATTTAAGTGCGAGCAGGAGCCTCTTTCGAGTTTTCTCCTTTCCTTTTACTGATTTTACTAGAAAACAGACGTCCCTGTTTAGAAGGTAAGAGCCTCCAAGAGGTTTTGGCAGCTGCTCAGTCTGATCCATCTGGTGCCAGCTGAATTCTAGGCATGGAAAACAGTAGTTTAAGATGGCAGAATTTTATTCCATCCCTTGGATTTTGTGCCGTAGAATCACTGGGGACATTAGGGTTTGTCCTTTTTGTTTTACCTTTTCCTCCATCCCTCCTTCCTTTCTCTTCATCTCTTACTTCTTTTGTCCTTTCTCCTGTTCCCCTCCCACCACCAGGAGTTGTGTGTGTGTGTGTGTGTGTGTGTGTTGCTGGGGGTGCTCATCACCTCCCCTTGTGGGAAGTTCATCGAAAACTGTGGGGTTGAAATAGTGTTTGGACTCCACTGACACTAGATGCTGCCATCGTGTGGCTTAGCATTAGTGTCTGGGATGACTTGGGGCAAGATCTCAACTTCCCCGCAACCCACTTCACTTCTGCCAGAATCCCTCCTGCCCCCCCTGCTAGAGCCGCCTCCCTGGCCAACCTGGGTGGGGGTGGAGAACAGTGTTTTTTTCATACATTCATAGATTCTAGGACTGGAAGGGACCTCGAGAGGTCATCGAGTCCAGTCCCCTGCCCGCATGGCAGGACCAAATACCATCTAGGCCATCCCTGATAGACATTTATCTAACCTACTCTTAAATATCTCAAGAGATGGAGATTCCACAACCTCCCTCGGCAATTTATTCCAGTGTTTAACCACCCTGACAGTTAGGAACTTTTTCCTAATGTCCAACCTAGACCTCCCTTGCTACAGTTTAAACCCATTGCTTCTGGTTCTATCCTTAGAGGCTAAGGTGAACAAGTTTTCTCCCTCCTCCTCATTACACCCTTTTAAATACCTGAAAACTGCTATCATGTCTCCTCTCAGTCTTCTCTTTTCCAAACTAAACAAAGCCAATTCTTTCAGCCTTCCTTCATAGGTCATGTTCTCAAGACCTTTAATCATTCTTGTTGCTCTTCTCTGGACCCTTTCCAATTTCTCCACATCTTTTTTAAAATGCGGTGCCCAGAACTGGACACAATACTCCAGCTGAGGCCTAACCAGAGCAGAGTAGAGCGGAAGAATGACTTCTCGTGTCTTGCTCACAACACACCTGTTAATACATCCCAGAATCAGGTTTGCTTTTTTTGCAACAGCATCACACTGTTGACTCATATTTAGCTTGTGGTCCACTATAACCCCGAGATCCCTTTCTGCCGTACTCCTTCCTAGACAGTCTCTTCCCATTCTGTATGTGTGAAACTGATTGTTCCTTCCTAAGTGGAGCACTTTGCATTTGTCTTTGTTAAACTTCATCCTGTTTAACTCAGACCATTTCTCCAATTTGTCCAGATCATTTTGAATTATGACCCTGTCCTCCAAAGCAGTTGCAATCCCTCCCAGTTTGGTATCATCCGCAAACTTAATAAGCGTACTTTCTATGCCAATATCTAAGTCGTTGATGAAGATATTGAACAGCGCCGGTCCCAAAACAGACCCCTGCGATACCCCACTCGTTATGGCTTTCCAGCAGGATTGGGAACTATTAATAACAACTCTCTGAGTACGGTTATCCAGCCAGTTATGCACCCACCTTATAGTAGCCCCATCTAAATTGTATTTGCCTAGTTTATCAATAAGAATATCATGCGAGACCGTATCAAATGCCTTACTAAAGTCTAGGTATACCACATCCACAGCCTCACCCTTATCCACAAGGCTCGTTATCCTATCAAAGAAAGCTATCAGATTGGTTTGACATGATTTGTTCTTCACAAATCCATGCTGGCTGTTCCCTATCATCTTACCACCTTCCAAGTGTTTGCAGATGATTTCCTTAATTACTTGCTCCATTATCTTCCCTGGCACAGAAGTTAAACTCACTGGTCTGTAGTTTCCTGGGTTGTTTTTATTTCCCTTTTTATAGATGGGCACTATATTTGCCCTTTTCCAGTCTTCTGGAATCTCTCCCGTCTCCCATGATTTTCCAAAGATAATAGCTAGAGGCTCAGATACCTCCTCTATTAGCTCCTTGAGTATTCTAGGATGCATTTCATCAGGCCCGGGTGACTTGCAGGCATCTAACTTTTCTAAGTGATTTTTAACTTGTTCTTTTTTTATTTTATCTGCTAAACCTACCCCCTTTCCATTAGCATTCACTAGGTTAGGCATTCCTTCAGACTTCTCGGTGAAGACCGAAACAAGTCATTAAGCATCTCCGCCATTTCCAAGTTTCCTGTTACTATTTCTCCCTCTTCACTAAGCAGTGGGCCTACCCTGTCTTTGATCTTCCTCTTGCTTCTAATGTATTGATAAAAAGTCTTCTTGTTTCCCTTTATTCCCGTAGCTAGTTTGAGCTCATTTTGTGCCTTTGCCTTTCTAATCTTGCCCCTGCATTCCTGTGTTGTTTGCTTATATTCATCCTTTGTAATCTGTCCCAGTTTCCATTTTTTATATGACTCCTTTTTATTTTTTAGATCATGCAAGATCTCATGGTAAGCCAAGGTGGTCTTTTGCCACATTTTCTATCTTTCCTAACCAGCGGAATAGCTTGCTTTTGGGCCCTTAATAGTGTCCCTTTGAAAAACTGCCAACTCTCCTCAGTTGTTTTTCCCCTCAGTCTTGATTCCCATGGGACCTTACCTATCAGCTCTCTGAGCTTACCAAAATCTGCCTTCCTGAAATCCATTGTCTCTATTTTGCTGTTCTCCCTTCTACCCTTCCTTAGAATTGCAAACTCTATGATTTCATGATCACTTTCACCCAGGCTGCCTTCTACTTTCAAATTCTCAACGAGTTCCTCCCTATTTGTTAAAATCAAGTCTAGAACAGCTTCCCCCTAGTAGCTTTTTCAACCTTCTGAAATAAAAAGTTGTCTCCAATGCAGTCCAGGAATTTGTTGGATAGTCTGTGCCCCGCTGTATTATTTTCCCAACATATATCCAGATAGTTGAAGTCCCCCATCACCACCAAATCTTGGGCTTTGGATGATTTTGTTAGTTGCTTAAAAAAAGCCTCATCCACCTCTTCCACCTGGTTAGGTGGCCTGTAGTAGACTCCTAGCATGACATCTCCCTTGTTTTTTACCCCTTTTAGCCTAACCCAGAGACTCTCAACACTTCCGTCTCCTATGTCCATCTCTACCTCAGTCCAAGTGTGTACATTTTTATATACAAGGCAACACCTCCTCCCTTTTTCCCCTGTCTATCCTTCCTGAGCAAGCTGTACCCATCCACACCAACATTCCAATCATGTGTATTATCCCACCAAGTTTCAGTGATGCCAACAATGTCATAGTTGTATTTATTTATTAGCACTTCCAGTTCTTCCTGCTTATTCCCCATACTTCTCGCATTTGTATATAGGCATCTAAGATACTGGTTTGATCTTTCCTCCCAGTTTTGTCCTGACCCTCCTTTCCCTCTGACAATATAGCCCACACTCCCTCTCATTTTTGACCCATCTCCCCGGTCTCCATGTTCCCCACTTACCTGTGGGCTTTGCTCACCTGTCCCCGTCGAACCTAGTTTAAAGCCCTCCTCACTAGGTTAGCCAGTCTGTGTCCAAAGGTACTAATAACTTGAGCTGTGGTTTGGAGGTGGAACAGCTGTCAAGGGCACTGAGGGGGAGGTAGCAGAAGCTCACCCTACATGGAGGCGGGTTGGCACTGGAGGTTACTAGAAAGGACAAGAAGACTCCATTCTGGGGTTCAGGTGGTGAATTTATCCCTCAGTGGTGGGCAGGTGCTGAGTGGAAATGCTGCTGGTTCCAGGTGCCCTGAATTCCCCCTGATTCCTCGGGGCGTTTGAGTCTCTGACAGGTTGTTAAGGCTGTATTCCCACTTTGAACTTTAGGGTACAAATGTAGGGGCCTGCATGAAAACTTTTAAGCTTAACTACCAGCTTAGCTCTGGTTCGCTGCCACCATTCCAAGGCTAATTTCCTTCCCTGGGTAGCCTTGAGAGACCTTCACCAATTCCCTGGTGAATACAGATCCAAACCCCTTGGATCTTAAAACAAGGAGAAAGTAACCATTCCCCTCCTTTCTCCCACCAACTTTTGGTGAATACAGTTCCAACCCCCCTGGGATTTTAAAAGAAGGAGAAATTAACCATCCCCCCTTCTTTCTCCCACCAACTCCTGGTGAATACAGATCCAACCCCTTTGGATTTAAAACAAGGAAAAAAATAATTAGGTTTTTAAAAAGAAGGTTTTTAATTAAAGAAAAAGGTAAAAATTATTTTTGTAAAATCAGTATGGAAATAACCTTACAGGGTAATTAAACTTAAAGAGCTCAGAGGACTCCCCTTTAGTTTTAGGTTCAAAGTACAGCAAACAAAGATAAACACTCTAGCAAAAGGTACATTTACAAGTTGAGAAAACAAAGGAAAACTAACCTTGCCTGGCTATTTACTTAGAATTTTGAAATAGGAGAGACCTGTTTAGAAAGATGTGGAGAACCTGGATTGATGTCTGGTCCCTCTCAGTCCCGAGAGCGAACGCACAAGCAAAACAAAGAACACAAACAAAAGCCTTCTCCCTCCCCCCCCAAGATTTGAAAGTATCTTGTCCCCTTATTGGTCCTCTAGGTCAGATGCCAGCCAGGTTACCTGAGCTTCTTAACCCTTTACAGGGAAAAGGATTTTGGAGTCTCTGGCAAGGAGGCATTTTATAGTACTGTACACAGGACAGCTGTTACCCTTCCCTTTATAGTTATGACACGCCCCCCAAATCACAGATAGTGTTGTACGTTCAGTTCCACACTGGCTGTGATTTCTTCCTGGAGTTTTAGGAGAAAACAGAGTTAATAAGACACATGTACCTTTAGACATACTACTGATTATATAAAAACTAACAATATGTTTTATTTCAAGAACAATTCTTAACCAGTTTACTTTGGGAAACTTTTCTGGGAGAGTGCATCAACCACTTGGTTAGAAGCTTCAGAAATGTGTTGTATTTTAAAATAAAAATTTTGGAGAGCTAAACTTCACCGAAGAAGTTTTTTGTTATTTTCCTTGGCGGTATGAAGCCACTGTAGTGCAGCATGGTTTGTTTGTAGTTGGAAACGCCGTTCCCAAACGTATGGGCGTAGCTTTTTCAGCGCGTACACAATGGCGTAGCATTCCTTTTTTGCTGATTGACCAGTGGCTTTTCCTCTTAGACAGTTTTTTGCTGAGAAACACGACAGGATGGAATTTTTGATTCGGTTCTTCCTGCATTAAAACTGCTTCCACGCCTCGCTCGGACGCATTTGTGGTTACTAGGAACGGTTTGTTAAAGTTTGGGGCCCTTAGCACAGGGTTAGACATGAGTGTTGCCTTAAGCTGGTTAAAGGCCTTTTGACACTTATTAGTTTACTGAACTGCATTTGGCTGGTTTTTTTTGGTTAGGTTTGTTAGCGGGGCGGCGATTTGGCTGTAGTGGGGTACAAATTGCCTATAATATTTAGCCAAGCCTAAGAAGGATTGGACCTGTTTTTTAGACTTTGGAACCGGCCACTTTTGGATAGCATTCACTTTGGCCTGTAGGGGATTTATAGTTTCTTGACCCACCTGGTGCCCCAGGTAAGTTACTCTGTTTTGGCCTATTTGACACTTTTTAGCCTTAACTGTTAGTCCTGCCTGCTGGATGCGCTTGAAGACTTTTTTTAGGTGCTCCACGTGCTCTGCCCATGAATTAGAAAAAATGGCCACATCATTGAGGTAGGCAACTGCAGATTCTTCCAATTCCGCTAGGAGACAATCTACAAGTTTTTGGAAGGTGGCGGGTGCATTTTGCACAGCTCCTTGATCTGCTGTCGCTGCAGACGTCCAAGGGTCGTGGAGAGGTTCACCTCTTCTACGCCACCATCCTTTTTTTCTTCGTAATAGACACCTTTAGGCCACTTTGCGTTATTTGTTTTCTGGGCTGTAAACTGGCAAACGTTTAATTTTTTGGAATAAAAGGGCTTAAGAGAATTAACATGGTATACCTTGGGCTTTATGTTGGAGGTGGGGGAGGCTATGAGATAATTAACAGCTCCTAGGCGCTCCTGGACCGTGAATGGTCCTTTCCACGACGCTTCCATTTAATGGGCCTGGAGCGCCTTTAAGACCATGACTTGGTTTCCTACTTTGAAGGACCGTTCTCTGGAATGTTTATCATACCAGGCCTTTTGCTCTTTCTGAGCATTTTTTAGGTTTTCTTTAGCAAGGGCTAAAGAGTGTCGGAGGGTGCTTTGTAGGTTGCTTACAAAGTTTAGAATGTTAGTTCCTGGAGAAGGCGTAAGCCCCTCCCATTGCTGTTTCACCAACTGTAATGGCCCCTTAACCTCGCGGCCATACACAAGTTCAAA